>NC_048298.1:198539248-198691669 GCF_013100865.1 Trachemys scripta elegans | reverse complement strand
ACCCCCCCTGCCCCCTGACTGCCCCCTCCAGAGACCCCACCCACCCCTAACCACCCCCCCCGGATCCCACCCCCTATCCAACCCACCCTGCTCCCTGTCTCCTGACTACCCCCACCCCTTATCCAACGCCCCTGGCCCCGGACCCCTTACCATGAGGCTCGTAGCAGTATGGTTTGCTCCGCGCAGAGCCAGAAATGCTGCCCCGTGGGAGCGGGCAGCCCTGCCCCTCAGAATGCTGCGCACACGGCGGCATGGCTCCGGATGAGCGGGGAGCGTGTCTGCCTCCCCGCAGAGCCAAACACTGCCCTGCAGGAGTGGGCAGCCCTAGCCCCCAGAGCGCTGCATGCACAGTGGCATGCCTCCAGGAGAGGGGGGAAAGCGGGGGAGGGGCTGGCGGCTTGCTGCACTTGGCCGGGTGCTCCAGCCCGGAAGCGCGGACCCCGTGGCTCGCTGCGCCGGGAGAGTGGGGCCATTTGCCCACCCCTGCATTAGGGTGTGCCTGGGCACACCCCGTGTGCACGCCTATGATCTCATCTAGTTACTTCCCCTCCCAACCCTATCCCATCACCTCAGCTTTATCTGAATTGTAGTTGGTCACCTTGTTCTCATCCAAAGCTACTGGCAGGCACTGGGAAACTAAAGATGCTACTCTATCATGGTCCAATGAAAGAGAATCACAGGACAGTTCTCATGCAAAACATCTTATCATCCCTCTTCTTTCTTCCTGTATGCCTCAGCACAAACACGTACATACCCAGGGGCTCCAGTTCAAGAAGTTGATTTAGATCTGGAAAGCCTTGTAAGATTTCATACCTTAGGCTTGGTCTACACTACCCGCCCCAATTCGAACTAAGGTACGCAACTTCAGCTACGTGAATAACGTAGCTGAAGTCGAAGTACCTTAGTTCGAACTTACCTTGGTCCACACGCGGCAGGCAGGCTCCCCCGTCGACTCCGCGGTACTCCTCTCGCCGAGCTGGAGTACCGCAGTCGACGGCAAGCACTTCCGGGTTCGACTTATCGCGTCCAGACTAGACGCGATAAGTCGAACCCAGAACTTCGATTTCCAGCCGTCGAACTAGCTGGTAAGTGTAGCCAAGGCCTTAGAGATGCCTTCCCTGCTTACGCACCATCCCAAGGGTTGAGGTCAGTTAGGACTTTCTTACCAGGTTTCTCCAGGTCTCCTACAAGGATTTTCTCAGAAGGTGGCCCTCAGCCCAAGACCGTCGGACTAAAGACTGTGTTGCAAGGTTTATCTAGGCCTTTGCATGAGGCTGGTGGGCTAAGTGGTATTTGTAGGCTAGAGGGGGTTCTTTTATAGTTGAAGGATTTGTTTGTCTTCGTGATATTTATAATAAGTGCAGCTACAACAGGTCTTGTGAATAAAATGAAAAATAATGAGAGTTTGGCCTCATCCTGCCCTGTAACATGGGACTTTTCCCCATGTCACCAAGTCATTGCAAAATGTCGGACACTTCAGCGCAGTTTTTAGTTTTCATGTCCAGAGAGACCCAGGACTCAAATAGCAAAGGTGTTGCTTGCTGGTCATTCTTCAGTTGACTTGGCAGAGCTGTGTGGGAAAATACTTCCTCAGCATCTGTTACATTATGCTTGGCTCAGGCTATTGCTGTTAGTTCCATCAGTTTATGGGCAAATCTAGAAACTACAAGACTGGGTCTTCCAGGCTAAAAATCTAACTTTAATACAAAAAATTCTTTTAACTTATAGGAGTTAAAATTGGAGTAAATGTCCAGTCTCCATGTCTCTGCCATTGCTTCATAAGCAATATGCTATGAGTTTCACTTCTCATTTTTCAGATAATTTGTTCTTTCCTAATGGCGAGTAACACTTGTTTACTGAGAAAAGGGGAAAAGAGCTCAGAGTTGAGAAAATTAAAAAGATACTACAATCTCTTTCCTATACTATTTCCAAAAACTGAACAGCACAGTTGTTATAGGTTATCAGATGAAGTATCATTTAACAGCATCTAAGGTTATCTGGTCTTGCCTCAGATACTATTTTATTCCAGCATTATATAGACTTATAGCTACTTAGCCCCTGATACTGCATTATTTGCATATCCCAAAATTCCACTGATTTCCTTAGGATCATATGGAAAAATTATATGCAATCATGTCCAGTATCAGGAGGTAGCCGTGTTAGTCTGTATCCGCAAAAAGAAGAACAGGAGTACTTGTGGCACCTTAGAGACTAACAAATTTATTAGAGCATAAGCTTTCGTGGACTACAGCCCACTTCTTCGGATGCATATAGAATGGAACATATATTGAGGAGATATATATACACACATACAGAGAGCATAAACAGGTGGGAGTTGTCTTACCAACTCTGAGAGGCCAATTAATTAAGAGAAAAAAAACTTTTGAAGTGATAATCAAGCTAAAAATGCATGTGAAGAAGTGAGGTTTTTTTACCCATGAAAGCTTATGCCCAAATAAATCTGTTAGTCTTTAAAGTGCCACCAGACTCCTTGTTGTTTCTATGCAATCACGTAGTTTAAAACTGTATCATAAAGCATGTGCACCAGGAGGTGACTTAAGGTTTCAGAGGCAACCTTAAGACTGCTTGACTTTGCAACCTGAAATTATTAAATTTCCTAGATTTAAAAAAAAAAGAGAAATGGAAAAAAAAAATCTACCCACAGAATCTTAGTTATATTCCATATGTTGTCAGCAGGGTATGAACCCAAGACTTTCACATCCATAGCACAGAGTTCTACCACTTATGCTCATGGAGTAACTGGTAGGAGTGGTAGCAATTATCTTTTAAGTGGAATAGTCTCTAGAGGAGGACATGATACGCACCTTGCCAGTGAATTGCTAGACAGTAGTAAACTATTACTCCTGAGGGAATTCTGCACCAAAAAATTTGTGCACAATATTTTAAAATTCTGCAAAATTCTTCATATTTTGTCAAAATAACACAGTATAATCATACCATTTCATTTTTATTTGCTGAAAACATTTTTAAATAAATTACCAAAAGAATTGAAAATGGTGTGATTTTATATTGTTATTGTATTACTGTGTTATTTTGACAAATAAAATATGCAGAATTTTAAAATATTTAATTTTTTTGGTGCAGAATATTGTATTTTTGGTGCAGAATTCCCTCAAGAGTACCAGGGTTCTGTGTGGCACAATCTGGGTGTGGCAGCTCGGTGTGGGGGAGTGCAGGGGGGATCTGGATGCACAGGGGTTCATTTTGGGGTTCTGGGTGCAGGGGGGAATGGGACTCTGCAGGGGAGTCTAGGTGAAGGTGGCTAGGGCTCAGCAGGGATGGGGTTCTGGATATGAGGCGCTCAGTGGGGAGTCTGGGTGCTGGGGGAGTGGGGCGTGGTGGCATGGGGGTTAGGGTGCAGCTGGTTGGAGCTCAGTGAGGTGGGGTTCTGGGTATAGGTGACTCCCGATGCAGGGGGTGAGGCTCAGGGGGTTTGGGGGTTTGGCTGCAGGGGGCTCAGTGGGGAGGTTCTGAGTGCAGGGAGGTCTGGGTGCGGGGGTTTCCTAATGCAGGGGATGAAGCTCAGTGAGGTAGAGGTTCTCGGAGGCTTGTGGGGGGGGGGAATTAGGGTGCAGGGGGCATATGGATCGGCAGGGGGGTTCAGATGCATAGGGTTCAGGCGGACAGGGAGCAGCTCCCTGTACAGTGACCCCTCCCCCCATGGCTGAGGAGCAATGGGGCCAGGAATTGGGGGGGCGGGTCACTGTACGAGGAGCTGCTCCCCCTGTCTGCTCAATCCCTGTACATCTGGACCCAACACACACACCCAACCCCGCCCCCCGGCCGAGCCACAGCCCACTGAGCCTCACCCCCTGCACCCAGACCTCCCTGCTAACAGCCTCCACACGGTGCAAAGCTTCTTGCAGCTGCGGGAGGTTTCGGAGGGGGGGAGGGGTGATCCGACCCAGCCCTGGCTGCTTCGTACAGGGAAGGGAGAGGGGAATGCCGTTTCCGTCATATTCCTCCTCCTCTCCCCTCCAGCCCATCCAGGACTAATGTCCCTGGGTGGCGGCCCCCCCAATGATTTATTTCTCCCTGGGCTGCTCTGGGTGCCTGAACAGATGTGCCCATACTGCCGGGGAGGGGTGAGTGAGCACTGGTGCAGCTTCTCTCTGCTTCCCCACAGAAACCATTTTTCTGTGGGGAAGCAAGGAGAATCTGCAGGGAGCACATGTTTCTGAGTGTGCGGAGTGGTGCAGAATTCCCCTAAGAGTAAAATATTGATCTTCAGGATTCCTGGGTACTGTTCCAGGCTCTCAGAGAAGAGTGTAGTCTAGTGGCTAGAAAAATGGTTAAAGGTATCATAACCAAATATTTCTACCTAAAAGAAAGTGTGGCTAAGTGGCTGAGCCTTGGGTTTGCCATTTTAGAGCTCTAGGTTCTATTTCCAACTCTCCCAGAGGAGCCCTTCTGTTTAATAGATGTTGCAAAGCACACAGAAATATTAAAATCAGTCAGTGAAAGAGGTCGAATTTGAATTCATGGGGCCAGATTCTCTGGCCCCGTCCATCACTGGAATGGTGTAAATGGAGTGGAGATTGGTTACATCCCCACCACTTATGTAAAAACTGAACAGTAAGTATTATTGTCCTCATGTAAAATTATTTTCCTGTGGTAGTTCTTTCCCTGAACTGTGACAGATTAGCTAATACCAATCAAGATTAAAAGCCAACTCCTGGTGTTAAAGAAGTCATGAAATTAATTCCAATAAAACAAGGATTTAGATGTAAATTAGACCTTCTGCTTCCAGCACTAAACTGCTCACTTCTTGAGATGTGCAGCTCATCCTGTCTTGTGTCCCTGTAAAGCTGTCTGTCCTCTGTTGTTATTCAATGGTTGGGGCAAATCCTGCTGCTCTGTGGCTGTCTGTAGCCGGGTGGTGGGAGTTTCTTGCTGCTACACCCAGTTAACAAGTATTGGGACCCTGCACAGAGCTGCAAATTAATTTCTCAGTGAGGCATGTGGAACTTGTGAATTGTCCCTGTGACTGGGTTGGATTAGATGCCTTGAGGAGGGAGCTAGGGCCCTGCAGAAGGGAGATTATACAGTAGGACTCCCAGGGCAGTTGGAATTTATTTAATTTGAGATACTTTTTCATAAGAAATTTATATGTCACGGAGGAGGAGGTTTTTTTATCTTATGCAAATTTTGTGCGGTCCTGGATTGGAGCAGGCTGGGGAATCCCGCAGTTTATGTGCTCTCAGCCTTTTTAAAAATTAATTGCATTCAGGAGATGTCAGCTGCATAACGACCACTACAAAAAGCATGACTATATCCTATTGTGTGACTTAAAAATTCCTGCCTAAACAATGGGCTTCTTGCCACCCGAAGCTTCACAGGGGGTTGGGATGGAGGAATGTAAGGGAAAAAAAAAAAAAAGATGGTGATGGTTCAATAACACTGTGCAGGAAGCCTTCCCCTAAACGCACAAAATAAGTGTTAATGTATAATTGAAAGAAGAATCAAGTTCTCTATGTACATCCCAGGCGGCAGGAATTCTGCTTCTTTTATTGAATCAACATGTATTCCATCGAAGAGGGAAACGTGGTAACAGCCATCACTGTGCTTCACAGATTGGTCTTTTAAAATAGGAAGTTAAAAAGTTCAAAGTTCCTCTTTGCACAGTCTAGAGACAGGCAGCCAGGAACAACAATTTTCTATTACACTGAAAATTTTTTTTAACAAAGTTTCCAATTATGTGTTAAAATAAAAAAGTATTGGAAGGTCAATCTCTGCCTTCAGTTATCGCAATGTAACTGGTGAAGTCAGCAGGGTAGTACTACTATGTGAGGAGGATCCGTCCCCTAATGTAGGTTACTGTAACAGCTAGAAATAGTCAAACAAGAGAACTGTGGTTAAAATAATTTTCCAAACGCTAGTCTGAAACTACCTTTATTAGTATAGTGGATGTATAGTGAAAAATCGGGGGGGGGGAAAAGAAGAAAACGTTCTGATTATACTGTAGCAAAATGTGTATGTTACAATTTTTGTTTTTGTTTTTATGTACAAAGGTTTATTTTGTCTCTCTCAGAGCTAGTAGTTTTTCCAGAAATTCTTGTTTGCGTATGCTCGTATAATTTTCTTCAAAGTATCCTCACTCATGTTGAGCCTCTTGCTGTCTTGGAGGCAGTCCAACTTTGAAAATAAGCTCTCTGCATCAACTGATCCAGTGGGTACACTCAAAGCTTGCCGTGCCACTTAGCTAAAGTTGGGAACTGTATCTTGATGACTGTTCCAAAAAACCAGCACATCCAGTTTCACGTTGTCAGAGTTAGGCAAGTACATGTAAGTAGTAAATTCCCCTTTCAGCTTTGAAATTTCATGTTTAGTGGCAAATGGTTGAAACAGTCTGGCAAAATGGTCATAGTCTGCTGCAAAATTCACCTTGAAGAAGGGGTGCAACAACTGGATGACATTCCAAAAAGAATCTTCAGCACCAAACACTTTGGGTTTCAGATTATGGGCCACGGTCATCTCCCATTTCTGGCTGAGCATTGTGTGGAAGGTTTTGAACACTTGTTTGGTTCTCATATTCTGGGGTGGGAAGGATTTCTAGAAACAGCTGGGTTTTTTCGTTGTATGTTTCTCCTGCAGCTTTTGTGCTCAGTTCAGCTGAGATTTTGGTTGTCAGGATCCAGTAAACGTCTGTACTGGCAAACATGTTGGCAGTAGTCAGAGAAAATTCCAGTGTTTTCTGTGTGTCACACAGTGATTCCAAGTTTTCAGCCATGAACATTAACTTGGTGCGCAGAATCTGGTGGTCATTTCGGTTATTTGCCAGTCTCTTCAGAGTTTCTGCTTTAGAACCAACAAAACTCAAGATGATCTAGGAGACGCATTAGCACAGTGCACATGTTATTTACATGACAGGCAGCGAAATAAAAGCTAATCCACTGATGTGGCACAACAAGCATAGTAATCAGCACCCGGCTCTGCACTCGTCTCGCAAGTGTAAAACAAAGCCTTCAACTTGTTTGCATGCTTGAAAATGGCCCCGAATCCAATGATGCAAGATTTCATGTCTTTCATTTCTTCTGTAGCAGTAGCTACTGACAGTGCAATGTTAATCAGATGAGCAGGACAGGTAATAAGTAGCATCTCCAGTTTCTGATTGAGTTTAATCTCCTGTGCAAACTTAGCCATGTAGGCAGCAGAATCTGTTAGTTGTGGCCACATTTTCCCAAATTAGTTGGTACATCTCAAATATGTCAGTTATTGCTGCGTTGACAAAATGACTATCAGAAGAGGGGATGAATGTCACATCAACACAAAACAATGTGGGCTTATTTGCTTTGAAATAAAAAAATGAAAACAAAAGGCCAAGAATCGGATGGTCCAATGCATTGGGAGACTTGTCAAAAATCAGACTAGACACCACATTTCCATCAATTGTTCCATCAGTTTAGATACTAAAGCATCATCATTTTCTTTCCGATACTTACGAGCGAGGTTGTCTTCATTAGGAAGGGTTTTTGCTGCTGGACTCTATTGTTGCACAAAGTCACCAATAAGCCCCTCTGCTATTAACAGTGTTGTCCGGTGAAACAAAGAGCATGCACAAATTCATTGACACAATCGTGCTGTGTCCTCTCTTTTGTTAAAGCCCTGGTGAAAGCTCCTGATATTGACTGTTTATCCTGAAGCTCACTTTCTTCTTTAAGCTTCTTGTGTTGCTTGCAGTCAACATGCTCCTTTATTCTGTCAGCGCGTGCACTGACCTCAATGCTGCAGTACTCACAGTGCAATGCATTCTCTTTGCTCCCATCTTTACTTTTCTTGAAAAATTGTAAGCACTGATTTTCTTGTTGGTAATTCAGGCATAGAGTTGAGTTTTTGCCCCATGTTTTACCTTTTTATCTTATCTATCTGTACCCGCCAAGGACCTTACAGGGGTTCTGTGTGCTGGTAGTTCAGGGAGAGGCACACTGTCCCTGGTAGGAAGGGGGAGGCAAAGGCAGACTCCAAGTCTGCTAGGCAACTAAGAGGGTGAGAGACTATTTAGAGCAGTGGTCCCCAACCTTTTTCGTCTGGCAGGTGCCAGATGACGAGCCATGGAGGATCGTGGCGGCGGACGAGTATCTGTCGAAATGCCGCCGACAAGCGGCGTTATCCAGAGGCATCGCCGCCAAAATTCGGTGGCAATTCGGCGGATGCTCATCCACCTGCCAGTACATGGGCACACTTAGACGCCCCGGCGGGCGCCATGGGGCTCGCAGGCACCGCGTTGGGGACCCCTGATTTAGAGCAACAGGGGATCCTGTTGTTTTGGGGAAAGATTGCCGGCATGTCTGCTCAGACGAAGGAGCAGGGTGAAATGACTGACAAGGGAAAGCCCAGGAAGAAGAGCTAGCCTGACCAATAAGGAGTGAGATGCCCTTCTCTGGGAGACCTGGGGGAGTAAAAGCCATATTGGGAGTAGTCTGGAGCCAGTCACAAAAAGGGCAAGACTGGCTGTGTGGGGATCCAGGCCCATCCATCCAAACCCATAAGAAGATTGGCACTGAAGGAGGTATCTGGGTGGATAGAGGGCATCACATATTTTTATTTGTGGAGGATTGATTGTTTCAATTCAGCACCACACTAAAGGGATGCAAAGAAATAGGCGGGCAACGGCTCCTTGTAAGCCAATCATAGCATAATATTAACATTATTTGATTTTTCAGACCTCCGCCATTTGTGTTCTGTGTTTTACACTGTGGAACTGCTTCAATCTCAGAGTTGCAGGACACAACAATCTTGTAAAGCTTTAGTGTTTAACAAAAATAAGTACCCCAAAAATACTGAGTGGATTGATAAACGGATGTAAATCAGTAAAAACTGAACTCCTTTAATAAAAAAACTGGTAATTTATCAGTGAAAATTGGTAAAAACTGAAAACGCAGAACACTAAAAGTACTTTACACATGAACACTCAGGACTTCTGTGCTTTCTTGAAAAAATATGCTTGTATTTTCTCCAGACATCTTAAAAATAATTTGATGTGTCCTGTTTCCATGTCTAAATGTTAATCTTAGACCGTTTGTATCATATTTCCTGATGATTCTTTTCATGGTTGGCAAAGAGAGGACAATGTAATGAATGTTTAAGAATACAAGGAAGAGAAGGAGAACACAGATAAGTATAGTATTGATCCAAAGACTTCCACTGATTTCAATATGCTCTGGATCAGTCCTCAAATGTGCAAACCAGTGTCACAACTGTTACCAAATCTGTCAGCTCGGTTTCTTTTAAGAATCAGGTTTTTCAGCTTTTACTTAAACAGAAATAAAAATCTCCCTGACTAATCATTGTTTTTGGAAGTCAGTGTAGTTCCAATGATATGTTGCAAGATGGGCAGGTTAACTTCAGGCCAGGATGGTTAACTTCAGGCCAAGTTAACTGGCAGGTCAGCAGTTCTGCTCTTTGGGGAAGGAATTGTATCTTCATATGTGTCTGTAAAGTGTCTAGCACCTTTTGGCTGGTAACTCTTTGAGACACAGACTTTCCCTCATTATATATTTGTACGACACATAGCCCAATGGGATCCTGATCCAACTGGAACGTCTGGGCACTACCATAGCATGAATGATAATGAATGATAATACCTCTGGTATGGCAGAGAATTGTCGCAGGTTCTGTTCCTCATATTAAAGCAAGTCTTAATTTAGATATCCAGCCACTCTCTGCCATCTTGAACTCCCATCCTATCATCAAGTAACTTGATTTATTCAAGTGTCTTATAGCATTATTTGGCATCACTATATGGTAAAGTATCACACTATAGCATTTAATTCATGTCGCTTTTAATCTTTACATCAATTTCAGCAAGTCTTGTGTTCAATGAACCTGGGTTATTCCCCCAGTTAAGTATACTATATCCTTCACACCACAAATAATCTACAAAGACTTTTCATTTTTTTTAACCCAAAGTGCTGCTCAACCCGTATCCGGAGACAGTTAGACAGGAACCTCACGTTTCACAAAATGGTGGCTTGGATGATCGCCCTTCATACCGGTAGGTATTTAAGAGTTTTTCTTGATCATTGCTTTATCATTTCACTTTGCACAGAATCCAAATGGAAACCACCTCTTTGGAGTTTATGACCAGGTACCTCATTTCACTAAACTAAGAGAATGACACATGGCATAGGTTAAATCAGTTTCCAAATGCTAGTCTGAAACTAACAGAAAGTGAAGTGGCAAAAGACAACTCTCTGTAACTCTGTTATTCCAGTGCAGGCTACTCTTTAATAAAGGGTATTCAATCATGCCCTCAGAAAAATTGGTACCCAGCATTTAATGCTTTCTGAGACTTGTTTCCAAACTGGGATGTTTGTAGTAAATAAGGAGAATGAAGAAAGAGAAGCTGCATACGAAAGATTGGGTAAATGGCCTTTCTTCCCTACTTGTTATGTAGACTTGCCATAGACTTTTCTATGGTGCTGATCATCACAGTATCTGAGCATCTCACAAACGAGAAAACATTGAGTTTCTCACTACTGCTGTGGTCCCTTCCTGAGGTATGGCTGTTGTATTATTATTGGCATTTTACAGAAGGGGAAATGAGGCACAAACCGATTAAGTGACTTGCTCAAGGTCAAGCAGGAAGTCTGTGCCAGAGCTGGGAACACAACTCAGACCACCTGAGTTTTGTACAAGTGCAGGATCAGACCCCTCAGCCTGATTTTTCAAATGCGACTAGTGATTTTGAGTGCCCAACTAATGACATCTCAAAGGGGCCTGAATTTCAGAAAGTGCTGAGCGTCCATCGCTAGTTGACTTTTTGTGTTGCTCAAATCACTTAATCTGTCTTGTGCCTCAGTTCCCCATCTATAAAATGGGCATAGCCCTCTCCTTCCTGAAAGGGTAGTTGTGGGGATAAAATCCACTAATGATTGACACCCAGACATATGGCGATAGAGAGCAAAGGTTCTATTCTGTAGTTTGTTTGTCTTAGTGTTCAAAAGCCAGAAACTTTTTCTGAGGTACCTATAGAGCAGTAGTTCTGAAATTGGGGTTCGTGAACCCTTGGGGGTTCACAAAATGTTAGAGGGGGTTCTCTGGAAAAAAAATTCCCTAATGGAGGACAGAACTATCCGTAGAGACCCTGGGCTGCACGGGCCAGCAGCCCGGAGCCTTGGGGACTTCCAAGAGCTAAGCAGATCAAAGCAAGCATATCTATCACACTGAGGAGATTTAAACTTCAAGACTCCTTTTACGAAATAGAAAGGGAGGTGGATATTTTTTGCTGTTTTTAAAATTAAATAGGCTGCTACTGTTGTTTTAAAATTATTATGAAGAACAAGTTTAAACTTTGTTATAACGTGCATTGTTTGCCTGGACTGCTCAAGACCTGAATGCTTGTGTGGGAGGAACTCTTTCAGTTGGCTTCTTAAATACCTTCATGCTTTTTCACATCAGATACTCCTTGATGAAACATAGGAGCCAGAGGCGCCAGTATGGAGGGGGCGACGAGGTCACGTGGTGCCCCCATGTCAGTGTGGCGCCCCGTGGATCCCTGCCCTTTTTTTCCAGTGGCTCCCATGGGCTCCCCACTTTTCTGGCTTTGACCCCGCACCCCTTTTTTCTACTGGCACCTCTGATAGGAGCCTTGTCTTATAACAGGCTTAATCAAAAGTGATACAAGCTACAAAAATGAGATCTTGGGAAAGTGTTGCCATTTTCATAATGTAATAAAAATACTTTAATGATAAAAAATAATTAATAAATAGTGTGTAATAAACATGTCATAAAAACAAATTTTATATGTCCAAGATCAAAGCTTTTATAATTTATGCTGAGGTAAGGGAAAAATCCATGGAAATATTCGTTTTTAGGAGGGGGTTCACGAGACTTGACATTTTAGTGAAAGGGGTTCGTTAGTTGTTAAAGTTTGGGAACCACTGCTATAGAGGAAATGATATAACACTTACCTAACACAAGCCGTGTTGTTTTTTCTGTCACTCACAGCCATACACACCATCGCACACTTATTTAACGTAGAGAGGTGTGTTGATGCACGTGTTGAAGCAAAAGGAACTATTCAAGCTGCTCTCTCTGAACTTGGTGATAAGTCAGGAGAAACCTATCTGAATTTTGTCCGAAAAAAAATCTCGGTAAGTGACCCTGTGCTATGGGGAATGTTCACGTAGGCAACTGTGTCAAGGACATTTTGTTATTTGGTATGGTTAGTAGGCTGAATCTGTGTTTAAACCACATCACAGGAACAAACCCTGAACAATGTATTCCTCTATATTTGGCAATAATTAATAATAGTGATGCTGAACTTCAATAATAGCTCACATTTGTCCCCTAATGGTCTCAGTCCTTTAGAAACATTAATTCATTAAACTGCGCCTATGCAAAGTAGCTAGATAAGCATCATCATTACCCCCATTTTACAGATGGGCTAAGAAAGTCACAGAGATGTGAAGATTAAAATCTTCAAACTTGAGTTCCTACAATTAAGGTCTGTTTTTTGTCCCCCCCACCCCCACCCCCACAAAAACACACACACATCTGCTGAGAACCCACAATTCCTATTCACTTTATTGATAGTTGCAGATGCTCAGCACCGCTGAAAAGCAGAACATTCGTATCGGTACCTACATATGGATGTAGGCTCCTAACTTTAGATACACAGCTGTGAAAATGGACGTCAGTGACATTTTTCCCCACACAACTAGCCAGTGGCAGAGCTAGAAACAGAACCCAGAATTTCTGACTCCCACTTCCATGTGCCAATGAGTAGAAAATACTTTCTTTCCCTCTTCCGTTTAGTTTATTCAGATTCAGTACAAGTGCAGTGTAGCATACATAGGGTATGCATAAACACTGGAGTGACTTAGGAGCACAAGTCCTTTGGAAATCAGTTGGACTTGTGCCCCTAAATCACTTAGGTGCATTTGAAAATCCCACCTGTGAGGTGAAATCCTGACTCCACTGAAGTCAATGGCAAAATTCCCATTGATTTCAGTTGGACCAGGATTTCACCCCAGGTGTGAATGAATAGTGGGTTCAGACTGAAGTTTCTGATGCTCAAAAGGCTTTTTCCAATTGTCAGTCAAAGCTACTACTTTGACTGTTTTTGAATATGCTGTAACCACAATGTCCCAGAACATCATCTTGTAACCCAACAGGTGTATACTCTAGTAGCCTTCTAGACATGCCTACAGCTGTAGTGTCATGGATGGGGTTTGGACTTATCCCTAACCAAAAACTTCAAATATAGTACAAATAATTGTGATTGCATCACTTTCGTCCTCAAAGATCCCAGATGGCTTCCTCTATCCCTCTCCCTTTTTCCTATCAACTTCTGATCACTGCTGACACTTTAACTATTCCCATGCTGTTTCTTACAGAATGCCATCTCCTTAAAGATTCTGAAATGAAAAAGACTGATGGTGCCCAATTCAATTTTGATAAATTGTCTTCATTTAAACCCCTGTGTGTGTTTATTTCACAGAACCCCGAAGGTGGCCTATACGTAGCTTTCACATACTTGGCAGGTCTCAGTGGTGTCATCATTACATTGGCCCTTATATTAATCATCACATCATCCACTAAAACCATTCGAAGGTCCTATTTTGAAGTATTTTGGTACACACACCATCTCTTTGTCGTCTTCTTTATTGGACTTGTCATTCATGGAGCTGGGTAAGTATTTGTAAACATTCACCGCATACACTACAAGATACATGGTAGTTCATGTATTGTAAATTGAAGCCCAACAAACAGACATGTAATGTATCTGATTAGTGATTTAGGATGCTTGATATAGAATAATCTTGATAGTGATTATTGGCCCAATCCTACAAACACTTATGCATATCAGAGACAAATTGTCACATGCATAAATCTTTACAAGAGCTGGTCATATTTAGACTCACAGATATTCACTTTTTGACTTTCTAATTAGAAAGTTCTTTCCTGTGTAGGGTTTCTCTTTCTATAACTTACCTCAGCCTTATTTCCTAGAAGGAATTACATAATATACCACCTGAAATTGTCCAAAGGAAATAACACAACAACAAACCCATTTTTCTTGCCTTAGTGCTAAATCTAACAAGGAATTATCTTTCCAAACATCATTAATATTAGCAGTCCCTTAATGTTTCAGAATTGGATTTCATAGAATCATAGAATATCAGGGTTGGAAGGGACCTCAGGAGGTCATCTAGTCCAACCCCCTGCTCAAAGCAGGACAAATTCCCAACTAAATCATCCCAGCCAGGGCTTTGTCAAGCCTGACCTTAAAAACCCCTAAGGAAGGACATTCCACCACCTCCCTAGGTAACCCATTCCAGTGCTTCACCACTCTCCTAGTGAGAAAGTTTTCCCTAATATCCAACCTAAACCTCCCCAACTGCAACTTGAGACCATTACTCCTTGTTCTGTCATCAGGTACCACTGAGAACAGTCTAGATCTATCCTCTTTGGAACCCCCTTTCAGGTAGTTGAAAGCAGCTATCAAATCCCCCCTCTTTCTTCTCTTCTGCAGACTAAACAATCCCAGTTCCCTCAACCTCTCCTCATATTTCATGTGCTCCAGCCCCCTAATCATTTTTGTTGCCCTCCGCTGGATTCTTTCCAATTTTTCAACATCCTTCTTGTAGTGTGGGGCCCAAAACTGGACACAGTACTACAGATGAGGCCTCACCAATGTCGAATAGAGGGGAATGATTACGTCCCTCAATCTGTTGGCAATGCCCCTACTTATACAGCCCAAAATGCCGTTTGCCTTCTTGGCAACAAGGGCACACTTTTGACTCATATCCAGCTTCTCGTCCACTGTAACCCCCAGGTCCTTTTCTGCAGAACTGCTTCCTAGCCATTCGGTCCCTAGTCTGTAACAGTGCATGGGATTTTTCCGTCCTAAGTGCAGGACTCTGCACTTGTCCTTGTTGAACCTCATCAGGTTTCTTTTGGCCCAATCCTCTAATTTGTCTAGGTCCCTCTGTATCCTGTCCCTACCCTCCAGCATATCTACCACTCCTCCCAGTTTAGTGTCATCTGCAAACTTGCTGAGAGTGCTGTCTACGCCATCCTCCAGATCATTAATGAAGATATTGAACAAAACCGGCCCCAGGACCGACCCCTGGGGTACTCCACTTGAAACCGGCTGCCAACTAGACATGGAGCCATTGATCATTACCCGTTGAGCCAGACAATCTACCCAGCTTTCTATCCACCTTATAGTCCATTCATCCAGCCCATACTTCTTTAACTTGCTGGCAAGAATACTGTGGGAGACTATATCAAAAGCTTTGCTAAAGTCAAGGAATAACACATCCACTGCTTTCCCCTCATCCACAGACCCAGTTATCTCCTCATAGAAGGCAATTAGGTTAGTCAGGCATGACTTGCCCTTGGTGAATCCATGCTGACTGTTCCTGATCACTTTCCTCTCCTCTAAGTGCTTCAGAATTTATTCCTTGAGGACCTGCTCCATGATTTTTCCAGGGACTGAGGTGAGGCTGACTGGCCTGTAGTTCCCCGGATCCTCCTTCTTCCCTTTTTTTTAAAGATGGGCACTACATTAGCCTTTTTCCAGTCATCCGGGACCTCCCCCGATCACTATGAGTTTTCAAAGATAATGGCCAATGGCTCTGCAATCACATCCGCCAACTCCTTTAGCACCCTCAGATGCAGCGCATCCAGCCCCATGGACTTGTGCTCATCCAGTTTTTCTAAATAGTTCCGAACCACTTCTTTCTCCACAGAGGGCTGGTCACCTCCCCATACTGTGCTTCCCAGTGCAGCAGTCTGGGAGCTGACCTTGTTCGTGAAGACAGAGGCAAAAAAATGATTGAGTACATTAGGTTTTTCCACATCCTCTGTCACTAGGTTGCCTCCCTCATTCAGTAAGGGGCCCACACTTTCCTTGACTTTCTTCTTGTTGCTAACATACCTGAAGAAACCCTTCTTGTTACTCTGAATATCTCTTGCTAGTTGCAACTCCAAGTGTGATTTGGCCTTCCTGATTTCACTCCTGCATGCCTGAGCAATATTTTTATACTCCTCCCTGGTCATTTGTCCAATCTTCCACTTCTTGTAAGCTTCTTTTTGCGTTTAAGGTCAGCAAGGATCTCACTGTTAAGCCAAGCTGGTTGCCTGCCATATTTACTGTTTTCTACATTTCAGTGGTTGCAGGTTTATTTGTAGACAAACATTAATTGTTGTGGCTTAGAGACAGCTCCTAAATTCCAAACAGGCATGTTCTTTTCCCGTGGATCATTCATTTCATTCCTCTTTATTTCCCATTGCAAAATAGCTTAAGAAGTTAAAAAGAGCAAGTGAGGCAGCTTTAGTACTAGGAAAATGAACTCAGTTACTGTTTAAAATTACAGAACAGATGTATAAAGCAGGACAGAAAGCTAAATAGCATTTAGTCACAAGCAGCATTTCTTGGCTCATGCTCATAAACTACAGTTAAGAGGAAGTTCTTGATGTGACCTTTTAAAAGAGAGATTGAGTGGTCCAGAAGATGGGAAAGAGTTCTTTAAAAATGGTCAGTAATGATGACTGTGCAAAAACACTTCCTCCATCCACTGTGAATGGCCCCAGGGAGAAGTCAGAAATGAGATCATCACGGGGGCTCTGCACATCCAGCGGAGGGAGGGATGCTTCCGTTTGCCCAGTGCGGAGTTGATACACCCTGTCACACGGTCCTCACAACTCTCAACTGGGCCAGACAAACACAGTCAGGGACTACAGCCCTTTGGGTGGGGCAGAGCAAATGAACAGACTGTAGCTTTTCAGCCTCCTAGCTGGGGTTAATAACCACAAAGAGCTTTTGGCCCCTTAGGCAGGGCAGAAGAAATGAACAGTCTGTAGCCCCTGGGCTTCCTGCTGGGGGCAAACAATCACAAACAGGGCTTCAGCCCCCTGGCCGAGGCAGAACAAATGAACAGTCTATGGCTGGGATCTCCAGCAATAATGCCCACCTGCCAGCATGGGGTGGATAGCAGGGGAACCCGGGCCCACCCTATTCCACCAGGTTCTGACCCAGTGCCCTGTGAAGCTGGTAACCTCCCTGTTTAGGGTTCAAGTATTGGCTCCAATACATTCTCTGGATCACTTCGTACCCTTAAGTTCATTGCGGGCCTGTCTTCCACGGGCCACAGTTCAGCATCCAAATTGGTCTCCACAGCCAGTGTTGTGCTCTCCGTAGTGTAGTCCAGAATACCCGCCTCAGGAGTCTGGAGGGCTTACTGGCGCCAGCCACACACGTCCGTCCTCCTCCTCACTCAGCCCTGACTGAGCTGGCCAACTTCCTTTTATCTGCTCCCTCCACCTGAGGCATGTGCAGCAGACACACAGGGGCATGGCCTCTTGGGCCCGAAGTGACTGGTTAACCTCTGGTTGCCCAGTGCAGGGTTGGTACACTCTGTCACAGTTGGTACACTCTGTTACAGCTGGAGGAGCACAAATAGCAAACAGATGAGAAGGTGACTATGAAGTTAACACAGTAGAGTGATGCAAGTCCAGGAAGTGTTTTGAAAACTAGGATGGAAATTTTTGTTTTTTAATATCTGGGATGAATAGAAAGCTAATGATGCAAGAGAAGATAAGAATGGTTCATGTTTTCTGGAGCAAAAGTAATGCCTGTCATTAAAAAGTCAACACTTGTCACTAGTTACAACACAGTGGTATATTTTTGTCTCTATTTACAATAGGAGGTAAATGAGCAATAACTATTAGTCAAAGTTGTCTTTTTACTTACAACCTTGGTATTTTAAACTTGCAATACTGAAAACCTTGACGTTTAGAGAGCAAGGATTAGAAACATTGCCAGGAGAGACCTGCAGTAGTCTAAATGGGAGGAGATGAAGGCAGGAATAAGATTTCTGTAGGGGAAAGGATAAGTTCTAGCTATGCTCTCAAGGTAGTAGGCAGTTGTACAGAGAGGAGAGATGTTAGAAGAAAGGATCAGCTTGAGACTAAGATAATTCCAGTGTATTTGGCCTTAGGAGCAAAGTTGGAGTTTTTGAGTATAAGGAGAGTGATAAGATAATCAGAAATATTGGACAGAAGACTTTTCACCTAGAAGGAAGTCTTAGTCTTTCATGTGTGAAGGGTAGATGTCACAAGTAACCAGGCACTGACAGACTCAGTATAGTTTGAGTGATGGAAAATATACAACTCATTGTCTCTAAGGAGACGTATAACTGCATGTCATCTGTGTATGGAAAAGCAATAACCAGATTTGATGCTAGAAATCATGGGGAGATCCTCGACTGGTGTCAGTTGTCCTAGTGCCATTGACGTTTTTGCACGAGCTAGGATGTGAGAGACTGACTAGCTGAAGATCTAATCCACAGCTTCCAAGAAACAGGAGAGTCCAAACATGGCTTGTACAGCTGAAGTTTGTTTGCAGTAATTCTAGTTATGGCCGCTGATAAATTGAGGATCCTGATATTTCCACCTCTTTTATTTCTAGGGATAGAAATAGAACAGGCACAAATAAATCAGGCTTTCTTCCAAACAAATAAAATATTCTCTTTGTAACCACGTTATTACAACTTGTAACGGTAGTATTTCTCAGTTCTTCACTTGATGTTTTATGTGGGGATGTTCCCCTAGGAAATCAATACAGATTTGTCTCCCCTTTCTCCTTATTTTAGTAGCAAATCTGCAGATTGAGCAGTGTAATAGAATCTTACCAGAAAAAAAGGATATTAACAGTGCAGAAATAAATTGTTGAATATAATAACTGTAAGTACTAGATATCATTTAATTCACATTAACATTTTGTGTTATTTTCAAGCCGTATTGTACGTGGACAGACAGCTGAGAGTTTGAAAGTGCATGATCCACAAACATGTGGAAAGAACTTCTCTCAGTGGGGAAAAATACCTTCATGTCCTATCCCCCAGTTTGCTGGAAATCCTCCTATGGTATGTTCTATTGTCTTAAGTATAAATACAGTAATGACAGTCTTCAAAATCTTTCACTTTTTGTGTTAAACAACATGTTTAGATACTATAGAAAGATTTAATCTGAATCTAGATATGCAGTAAACCATGAGCTTCAGTGGGAAGTCACTTGTTTTTTAACATTTTGAAATGGCAGATTGTAATCAAAGACATGCTAAAGAAGGTTGTGTGAAGACTGCATATGGAGGGTATCACCTAAATGTCTTGCTTTTGAGCTGATACTTGGAGGCCCAGGTATTGGAGATCACCAAGTTGTATATCATTGTTGAGTGGGCTACCCAGGGAAAGAAGAACTTCTGGGGAAAACATCTGACGTAAGAACACTGGCCAGTCAGCACTGAATGACCACATCCAAGATGACAGCACCAACCCAGCCTCCTCCTCGCTGGTTGAACTACCATCTGGAGTAGTTCTGCTGCTATTGGTCCCATCTGTGGATCTCCAAATACCTCTTCGTCAGAGACAGTTGAAGTTTCCTGAATTCGTCCTGACCATCTCTAAACTAAAATATTCATATTTAACAGGATGGGCAAAAGGAAAGGGAAAAATATTGAACAAGATTGACATACCAAAAAAATATGAGAACCATTCACTAGAATATAATCATAAGCTTACAGGGTTTATTCAAAATTATATGTTAGCATGCTCAGGAACATTGCAAACTCCTCAGGGCAGGTATAGTCTTTTTGTTATGTGTTTGTACAATGTGTAGCACAATGGGGTTCCTGGACTATGACTGGAGTCTCTAGGTGCTACTGAAATACAAATAAGAAATAATATTGAGAGGGAATATTTCGTATCGTTAAGGTCAGTACCGTGCATTAATGTAAAACAATGGCTTAAGGAACGTTGAGGATAATACGTTTATTTTAAGGGCATTTTTAACTTAGAGCACATCATGATGGCAAACCCCATAGGCGCCAACTTTTCCCGGCACCAGTGGGTGCTTGCGCCCCCCACCCTGACTCCCTCCCTTCCCCCTCCCCGCCCCCTTCCCCAAATCCCTGACCCAGCCCCCCCCCCTTCCCTGAGCGCACCGTGTTCCCCCTCCCCCACTCCCTCCCAGCGCTTGCCACCGTGAAACAGCTGTTTCATGGCGGGAAGCGCTGGGAGCTAGGGGGCTAAGCGGGGTCACGGCACGCGCAGGGGAGTAGGCAGAGCGGCGGCGGTGGTGAGCTGGTGGGGCGGGGAGCTGCTGGTGGGTGCAGAGCACCAATTTTTCCCCATCGGTGCTCCAACCCTGGAGCACCCACGGAGTCGGCGCCTATGGCAAACCCCAGAGAGACCCAGGATCATCTGGACTGATCACTAGCTAGATCCTTAAAGTAGTCTGTCTGGATACTCAGTTCATGTCTGTCACTGGCAATCTTATTGTGCTACCAAAACTTTTGGCACCCACATGATCGCCAACCATGCAGCGGCATTCCTTGACTAGATCTCAGGTTCCATCCAAATCTATCAATAGGAACCACCGTCTTGCGAAGGTGAAGTAAGACTAGCACAGATTTATATCAAGATGTGAAGAGAATTGCTAGGCACTCTTCAGTATCATCAACTGAGAGTATAATCACCAGGAAAGGGTGAGGGTTATAGTTCTAATGTGCTGAGTGACTCTTTTTTCCCAGTGTTTTGGATCACTGTTAAAAGTACTCTTCTGACAAAAACAGACTCATTTTCCAAGTAAAAGCTATAGAGTTGCATGTGTGTAAATTTGCTCCATTATGTTCATGAGGGGCAAGTCTAAACTCAGCTGGTTCTTGATTGCTTTTCAAACTTGTTAGATCATAATGGATTTTTTAAAAATGTCATAATATTCCAGGGCTTGCTACTCGTCCCATTTCTTTGAAAATATTTTTGAAATGAACTCATCACCCAGATCCCATGAGAGGTCACCTACCCACCAGTTTACAAACCCACAGAATTTAAATGTGCCAAACTGATTGCGTGTATACTCCATTTCAATCAGTGTGGTTATACCAGGGATTAATTTATTCTTATGATTTTTACTAACCTTTTTAATGTATAATGTACTGTTAGTCTTACATACTGTATGTGCATGAAGAGACAAAAGGAAAGAGAAAATAAATGCTGAACTAAGAAAGTGATTGTGTTCTGAGGCAGATTTATACTTATTCCTTCATATGAAGCCTGAAAAATCCAAGCCCTCTGCTTTGAAACTAGAATTGACCAATTCAAACAAACCTCAGAAGTTTCCAGAGAGTAGGGTGACCAGATGTCCTGATTTTATAGGGACAGTCCCGATCCTTGGGGCTTTTTCTTATATAGACTCCTATTACGCCCCCATCCCCGTCCTGATTTTTCACACTTGCTATCTGGTCACCCTACCAGAGAGTGTAAACCCGATGACTCTAAACCCTTCACTTCAGAAAATCCTATCCACCAAATGTAGGCCTCTTGTTCATCTACTCTTCTGATCCTCACATTGGGATTTGAGAATCTCTATTCCGCACCCTGACTCGACTTTGAAAGAAAAAAATATATACCTATTAATCCATATTGTGCTCAAAGTCACTCTGAACTTTAGCCAAAGGGGAAGGAGCACCCATGGGAGAATCCTGTTCTCTAACTAGCCAGCTGTACTGTAGCGATTGTAAATCCATCTGCAACACCTGCTAGAGGGAAAATCCACTCTCAAAGGAGGAAGTTGTTTTGAAGGTTTGATGTGATGTATCAAGTTTCCCACACTGAGTGATGAAGAGTATCAATTCACTGAAATGAATTTCTGTGTGTAAAAAGCCTCCAATTTTTTATGTAAAGTAACTTATCAGCATATATCTTGCTTCCCCTTCTCATTTCCTTCTTACCTTTGTTCTGTTAACAGACATGGAAATGGGTAGTGGTGCCCATGATTTTGTACTTCTTTGAGAGGTTGGTGCGATTTTGGCGATCCCAGCAGAAGGTTGTAATCACAAAGGTGTGTATCAATGTTATGTGTTTATCTTGGGCAAATTGTTCCTCAGTCTTCCCATACTTGTTGTCAGTAGTCGAGAATACAGTATGGTGAGTGCCTGCAGGAAAAGGCATGGACTTCCCCACACCAGGATGCGTTATTAGAGAAAGTACCCTTGTAAAGTGTTCTGGATGCTGTTAACCAAAATGGGTCCCTTCAGCAGTACATCTGCACTTCTATTTATTTAAGTGCTTTTAGAAATGTTACTCTGAATCTCTGTGTGACTCAGTTGCCCACCTGAAAAATGGGAATAATACTTCCTTTCTCCAACCCTTTATCTGTCTTGTCTGCTTATCCTGTGGGATCTCCTGGGCAGGAAATGTCTTTCGTTATGTGTCTGTACAGTGCCAAGCACAATGAGGCCCTCTCTCATTTGGCCTCTAGATGTTACAGTAATACAAATAATTACAAAGCTAGCCAGTTCTGAAGTTAGCCAATAGACTAGATCTCCTTCTCCAAACCTCTCTTGAAAATTGCTGGCAGGCTCAGTAGAGAGGTCAATGTTAAAGTCATAGAGACCGAATTACTGTCTTGCGCCTCGAGATGGTCATTTCCAGCTAGGCTTAAAAAAACCATAGGGGCAAGGTGAATGCCCATGCCATAACTCCCACGTGGATATACACAGAAGGCTTCGCTTTCCAGTGCTGTCAATCCAATGCCCTGCTTGTGTGCTAACCTCCACTCCTCAACTTCATGAACATGTGATCCATTCTGTGGCACTGACACACTGCACCTAGAATTAGTCACACACACACACAGCCCTGGCAATGTACTAGATGTATCTGTCTGCCCTATAACAATTTGTATTACATGATAAATAATAGCCACAAGAATGGTATGAAAATGTATCTAACAATTTAGACATTTCTACAGTCTCCTGTCTGGCTGTCAGATGCTATTCCTCAGACTGTCCTGTGCTCTTTGAAAGACAGTTTGACCAGTTTAATTTGCTCTCACAGTGAACTATGTCAGGTGGTGATGGATGTGATGATAGTGGATGGAGCTAACCATGCAGCTGTTGGCAGCCTCTTGTATTTTGTGCCCTTAGGTGGTCAATCATCCCTTCAAAACGTTTGAGCTCCAGATGATGAAAAAGGGCTTCAAGATGGAAGTTGGCCAGTACATTTTTGTCCAATGTCCCGCAGTGTCCCATCTGGAGTGGCACCCTTTCACACTGACTTCTGCCCCTGAAGAGGATTACTTCAGCATTCACATCCGTATTGTAGGAGACTGGACAGAGGGCTTGTCCAATGCCTGTGGATGTGATAAACAAGAATTTCAAGAAGCATGGAAATTGCCAAAGTATGTGCAATCTCCATGATAATCTCTGAAAAGGGACAATGTTATATCAAGTCTGCTAGGCCTAAAATCAGACCTACCCTCTTTGGAGGCATGCCTCACACATTCCTTGACTCCCTCCATCCTGGCTGATGGCTACCCTCTAAATTTTCATTCCATGCCTGCTCATAAAAATCAGTTTTCTTAAAATGCACATTCTGCTGAACTGGAACAAGTGTTTTTGAGGAGGTGAATCTGGTGATTGCCTAGATTGTGGAGTCATTCTGGAAAACGCATTTGAGCAACCTTAACCTTAAGTTTATGGGCCAGATTCTCAGACTCCGGTTCTGGCTATAAGTGACCAGTGGAGAATTCCACTAGTGTAGGAAAACTCCCAACTGACACAAAACCAGTGGAAACAGCTTCTGTGCCACTGATCTTTCCCACCACCAGCAAAGGGGATTAATTGGGGAGAACTTCATTATACCAACCCTTCACTGGTGTAAATTAGAGCAGCCCTTAGACTGCACTATGTCTGATTGGGACTGGGTGTCACAGAATCAGGGAGAGGTAACTAGTTTTACATTCCCCACCCTGTCCTTTACCAAGTGGTGCTTGGACGTAGGGAAGACTTGAGGCCACACTTTGTGTATTTGGTGATAGATATATAGATGATAATTTTTATATTATTAATTGTACTCTTTCTTTTAGGATACTTGTGGATGGCCCCTTTGGCACAGCTAGTGAAGATGTATTCAGTTATGAAACTGTGATGCTGGTTGGAGCTGGAATAGGGGTCACCCCATTTGCATCTGTACTCAAGTCTGTTTGGTACAAATACTGCAATGATGCAACCAATCTAAAACTCAAAAAGGTATGTCCCCTGGGTGTACAAAACCTTCCCAATGAATGGGGACAGGGGGGAGACCCAACAAAACAGGTCCAGCAAACCTTATGAACAGACTGCCTTGCTCCAAAGATGTGCCTGCCTGCTGGGGGAGAAGAGTCCACAGATTTAACAAGACAAGTATGATCAGGAAAAGGAAAAGATCATAGAAGATTAGGGTTGGAAGAGACCTCAGGAGGTCATCTAATCCAACCCCCTGCTCAAAGCAGGACCAACTCCAACTAACTCATCCCAGACAGGGCTTTGTCAAGCCGGGCCTTAAAAACCTCTAAGGATGGAGATTCCACCACCTCCCTAGGTAACCCATTCCAGTGCTTCACCACCCTCCTAGTGAAATAGTTTTTCCTAATATCCAGCCTAGACCTCCCCCACTGCAACTTGAGACCATTACTCCTTGTTCTGTCATCTGCCACCACTGAGAACAGCCTAGCTCCATCCTCTTTGGAACCCCCCTTCAGGTAGTTGAAGGCTGCTATCAAATCCCCCCTCACTCTTCTCTTCTGCAGACTAAATAAGCCCAGTTTCCCTCAGCCTCTCCTCGTAAGTCATGTGCCCCAGCCCCCTAATCATTTTCATTGCCCTCCACTGGACTCTCTTCAATTTGTCCACATCCTTTCAGTAGTGGGGGACCCAAAACTGGATGCAGTACTCCAGATGTGGCCTCACCAGTGTCGAATAGAGGGGAATAATCACTTCCCTCGATCTGCTGGCAATGCTCCTACTAATGCAGCCCAATATGCCGTTAGCCTTCTTGGCAACAAGGGCACGCTGTTGACTCATATCCAGCTTCTCGTCCACTGTAATCCCCAGATCCTTTTCTGCAGAACTGTCGCTTAGCCAGTTGCTCCCCATATCAGTGCATTGGATTCTTCCATCCTAAGTGCGGGACTGTGCACTTGTCCTTGTTGAACCTCACCAGATTTCTTTTGGCCCAATCCTCCAAGTTGTCTAGGTTACTCTGGACCCTATCCCTACCCTCCAGCATATCAACCTCTCCCCCCAACTTCATGTTATCTGCAAACTTGCTGAGGGTGCAATCCATCCCATCATCCAGATCATTAATGAAGATGTTGAACAAAACCCACCCCAGAACCGATCCCTGGGGCACATACCAGCGGCCAACTAGACATTGAGCTATTGATCACTACCTGTTGGCCTGATGATCTAGCCAACTTTCTATCCACCAATGCTCCAGTCATGTAAGTTACCCCACCAAGTCTCTGTTATTCCAATCACATCATAGTTCCTTGACTGTGCCAGGACTTCCAATTCTTCCTGCTTGTTTCCCAGGCTTCTTACGTTCATATACAGGCACCTAAGATAACTAGCTGATTGCCCTACTTTCTCAGTATGAATCAGGAGGCCTCCCCTGTTGCACCCTCCTCCTTGGGTTTCCTCCTGATATCCCACTTCCCCACTTATCTCAGGGCTTAGGTCCCTCCACACTAGGTTAGCAAGCCTGCCTGTGAAAATATTCTTCCCTCTCTTCGATAGGTGGATCCCATCTCTTCCTAGCAATCCTTCTTTCCGGAACAATATCCCATGGTCAAAGAATCCAAAGCCCTCTCTCTGATACTGCCTGCGTAACCACACATTTACTTCCAAAATTTGATGGTCCCTACTTGGGCCTTTTCCTTCAACAGGGAGGATGGACGAGAACATGACTTGTGCCTCAAACTCCTTTATCCTTCTTCCCAGAGTCACATAGTCTGCAGTGACCCACTCAAGGTCATTCCTGGCAGTATCATTGGTGCCCACGTGGAGAAGTAGGAAGGGGTAGCGGTCCAAGGGCTTGATCAGTCTCGGCAGACATGTCATCACATCCCGAATTCTAGCTCCAGGCAAGCAGCTCATTTTTCGAGTTTCTCGGACTGGATGGCAGATGGATTACTCCGTCCCCCTGAGGAGGGAGTCCCCGACCACCACCACCCATCTCCTCCTCTTGGGAATGGTGGTCATGGAACCTCCATCCATAGACAATGCATCCCATGCCTTCTGGTCGATGGGGTCTCCTTCTGATCCCTTCCCTCAGATGACTCTTCCAAACCATTCTCCACTATAGTACCTGTGCAGAGATCCTGAAAATGGTTTCTTACCTCTATCTGCATTGGGAGTACATGGGTTCTCCTCTTGCTTCTTCTGGAAGTCACATCTGCCAATTATCTTCCCTATTCTGTATGAACCTCTCTGATTCTTCAGCATGCTGTGCCTGCAGTACCAAACACTGACTTCTATCCAGAAAGTCTTCATTTTCTCTGATGCAATGCAGGGTTGATACTTGGGTCACTAGTCCTTTAACCTTCTCTTCCAATATAGAGACCAGCTTGCACTTCGTACAGACAAAGTCACTTCTATCCTCTGGGAGAAAGACAAACATGGCACATCCTGTGCAGGTCACAACAGCTGCTCGCTCACTATCCATATTGTCTTCCTTCTAAGTGCCTCTTCAGATGTTGTATTTATTGCTCCCAGAAGCCTGAAAGGCAAAAAACTCTGTGGAAACTCCCCCTAGGTGAACTTCCTCTGTTTGCTTCTTCACTGTTTGCAGCTCAAGATGATGACAGAAGAAGCAGTCACAAGCCTATGGGCCAAATTCTGGACTCAGCTCAGCACAGGGAAGATGGGCTACACCCAGTAGCTTTCCATTGAATTGAGGAAGGCAGCAATAAAGCCACTTCACCACCTCTGTTATATTGTTGCCAGCTTTGGGTTGCAATAACGTTGGCATCTGCTGCACTCCTCCCTCAGGGCAGGTTGGGATTATAGGTCAATGGAACTAAGTAGTCACTGGTCCACCACCATGCCCTCTCTCTTGAAATCGCCCTGTGTGCTGGGGCAGAGGGAGCCTCCACAGTTCCTCTGTGCATCTGAGGTCACATCCCAGCTGCCCCGCCCCAGAGTAGAGGAACTGGACCAGTTCTGCTGCCTACTGGGCCCTCATTGGCTGCAGAGATGGAGACAGGTTTTCCTCCAAGTCACTTCTGAATGGCTTAACAAATCGCTACTCTGAGGGAGCAGGGATGGAGAGGCAGCATGATACAGTAAATAGGACGCTGGTGGAGGGAAAAGGGGGAACTGTTTCCCTTCTCACATAATTATTAACTCCTCCCCACAGCCTTCCAGCCTCTAAACAGTTAGGATGCCAGATGAACTTCCCATCAAGGGGAATTTCTAAAGCACCAGTAAACCGTGCCCCTAAAAATCCCCATTTCGATCAGCAAACATGATGGATGTGGAAATGCATGAGTGCATACAGAAGATAAGAGTTTAATTCTGTTTCTTTCAGATCTATTTTTACTGGCTCTGCAGAGACACTCACGCCTTTGAATGGTTTGCTGACCTTTTGCAGTCCCTGGAGAATCAAATGCAGGAGAGGGACAATGCAGAGTTTCTCAGTTACAACATCTACCTAACAGGCTGGGATGAATCTCAGGTAACCACTCTGGGGAAAATGTCAGTCTCTTAAGGGTCATGGATTTTATTTATTATTTTAACATCATTTGGGGTGGTTGGTTTTTGTGAAGGTACAAGCATTCAAAAAGGAGCTGTACCATTCTCCTGGCCCTTGTATGGCTGTCAGGGATTTTATTTTTAGAAGGGTATTGTCAGAAAGACCAAGTTGCACAAACCTATGGCCAACTGAGACATTTCCATATGCTAAAAATAGAATTTCTATTGGTAATAGTTAAAGCTGCGAGTCTGTCATGTAAGTCACAGATTCTGTGACTTTCCAGGACCTCTGTGACTTCTGCAGTGGCTGATGTGACTGACCTCTGTGCCACGGGCCGTGCCCTCTGCTCCCTCCCCCTGCCTCTCCCCGGAGTACCAGTGGCAGTCCTAGGCCACCCTCTGCCCCAGAGCACCCACGGAGCCCCCTGCCCCCGAGCACCCAATGTGCCCCCGGAGCCCTCCCTCCAAATCACCCATGGTGTCCCCGGAGACTCCCCCTCCAGAGCACCCAAGATTTAGACAGGGATACATAGTACAAGTCATGGACACGTCATGAGGCATGAATTTTTGTTTACTGCCCGTGACCTGTCCATGACTTTTACTAAAAATACTCATGACTAAAGTCTTAGCCTTAGTAATGGTGCTTAAAACCCAACATTGCCCTGTCGTAGGCCCTGCCTGCCCTCCGGCATCCCCTCTTGACCTAGTGTGGTGCTGCAGGCTCTCCCTGTCTCAGGTTCTCTTCTCTCAGGGTGCTTAAGAACCCCACCCAGTCTAAAAGAATGTGAGATAAAATTCCCCTCCTCGGGTTCTAATTTATTCAATTCAAATACACTTGAAATAAAGCCTCTCTCCTTGGGCTCAGGGATTGTTTAACCCTCCTCCTTGGGACGTGTGGTCTCCCTTAAAAGAGCTTGTCTCTCTGCAACTGAGCAGTAACTCCAGCTGGGCCTCCCCTGCAGCAGCTAATGCACAGCAATGGGACTCAGCCAGTGGCAGCACATTTCCTTCAGCAGTTTCCTGGCTCTTTTGCACCTCCCTCTGGGATAGGACAATATAGACTGGTTTGGGGAGACCAAGGACCCAAACCTTCCATTGGATACTTGAGAAATAGGTGAGTCAGTCAGGCAAGAGGCTTATTTTAGTTCTTTTGATTATATTTCACTCTACTTATATTCCACCCACACACAATTCTGTGAGTGGAAGGGGCAGGAAGTTGTCACACTTTTAGACGTGGGGAAGAGAAGAAATAAGGTTGTATACCTCTTGGTTCTGAATAAGTCACTTCTCTAATTCTTCCCCCAAATGTAACTAGTAACTCTGTTAGGGCCTAATTCAAATCCCACTGAAGTAAACATGAGTCTTTCCATTGACTTCTGTGAACTTAGAATCATGCACTTAACTCTGTTGATGTAAATGGAAGTTACATAGATAGGGAGAAGAGAAAAGACTTCACAGGGACACACATTCCCCTCAGACATACCAGTGCAACCTCAATGGGACCACACCAGTATAACTGAGGGGAGAATCTTGTCATTACAGTATCATCAGAGAACCTGAATCAGGCTGTTCACTACAACAGAAAGCTAATTACTAGCTTGAAGGATTAGTATTTTCAATCCCTGAGATCAAACATAAATTCCACATCCCAAAGGAACTCTTCTGGCCTGCAGATAATTCCACTGCATGCTAATAGAGTTAACTTTCTAAACTAGTGCTAAAGCAACCATCTCTAAATTTCTCTTTACACTGTTCCCTAAAGTCTGTCTCCTTTTCCATAGGCCACTCATTTTACAGTACACCATGATGAAGAGAAAGATGTGATTACGGGTCTGAAACAGAAAACCTTGTATGGCAGACCCAACTGGGAAAATGAGTTCAAAACCATTGCAAGTCAGCACCCAAGGTAAATCAGATTTCAGGATCTATAGTTTCTGTGGACTCCCTCAAACTATCTGCCATAAAAAAATTATCTTACTCCTTATGTTGGTAATATTTGAAAGGCAAAGTGATCCAACAGACTGAACGTGAACTTCAAAGCCAGAAACTCCCAAATTCTAATCTCGGCTCTGCCTCTGAAATGTTGGATGGCCTTCGCCAAACCACTTTAGACCTACATTTTCAAAAATGTCCACTAATTTTGGGTGCTAAACTTCATGCACAGAAGGCCTCGTTTTAGAAAAATCTGTGACTCCAATTGAAGTCAATGATTAATACTGTTGAAAACCAGTCCTTAAGATGGATGGGCTGCAAATGGGAACCCAAAATTGGAAGCAGCAAAATTAGAGGCTGCGTATGAGAATCTGGGCCTTAACCTCTCTGTCTCAATTTCACTGGACCAAATTCTGACTCCATTGAAATCAATGGAAATGTTGGCATTGACTTCTGGAGGACCAGGATTTAGCCTGCCATTTGTTTTAAAAGCAGTTATAAATCTTGCCTGTCTATCTCACGGGTTTTAGGAGGATAAATTAGTTCCTGTTTCTAGAGCACTGTGAAGATTTAAAGAGATGTTAAATGTATTAATGTTAAGTAGCTGATATTGTAATACAAGGTTCTATTTTAGTGCCTTTAATGTCTGTCAGCTGCAGATCAAATGATCCATTTGCTCACCCACCCTACTCATGTTGTGGATTGAATACCTGCTTGATTACTTACCACACTTTGATGTTCTTTCTTAACAGCTCCAGAGTAGGCGTTTTCCTCTGTGGACCGGAAGCCCTGGCTGAAACACTCAATAAGCAGTGTATCAACAACTCGGCTGCTGATCCACGAGGAGTACACTTCATTTTTAACAAGGAAAATTTTTAACTCACTGGCCCCGACAGGATACTGGAATAGCTAAATCCAAAAGCTAAAGAGCTTGGTTGTTTTTTTCTGTTGGAGTTTGGAGATTATGGACCGGATTCTGATCTCAGTTACACTAATGTTAAACCGTTTGCTTCAATGGAATTGCTCTGGATTTACACTGGTGTAACTTTGACCTTGGGTCTGTTTGCATGGGCCTCCACATTCTGAGCAATTTAGCAGAAATTTATTCTTTATGGGGTTTGTCTCAACTATCTTTAGCTTCCTGTCATTTGTAGTGATTTCCTCAGGGTATCGAAAGAGGTTGCATCGTGGGGAGCCAGTTTACACTGATAATAGCTTAATCCTATGAAACAAAAAAAGCGTGTTAGCATAATGCTTGCTATTTAACATGCAGTTTATTTTGGCTGCAGGGATTTTCTGGAAGAAAGAGGAATTTGGGGAGGGATGAATGGGATTTAGGCTATGTCTGCACTACAAATTACTTTGGTTCAATTTACATGGCTCAGGGGTGTGAATAATCCACATCCCTAAGCCAGTGGTTTTCAAACTTTTTTCTGGGCACCCAGGGTGTGGGAGGGGCTCAGGGCTGGGGCAGAGTGTTGGGATACAGGGGTGAGGGCTGTGGGGTGGGGCTGGGAATGAGGGGTTCAGGGTGTGGGAGGGAGCTCTGGGCTGGGGGTGCAGGTTCTGGGATGGGGCCAGGGATGAGGGGTTTGGGGTGCAGGAAGGTTTGAGGGGGGGCTCAAGGCTGGGGCAGGGAATTGGGGGGGCAGGGTTGGGGTGTGAACTTACCTCCAACAGCTCCCGATCAGCGGCACAGCCGGGGTGTTGAGACAGGCTTCCCGCCTGTCCTGGCACCGCGAACTGCGCTGTGCCCCAGAAGCAGCCAGCAGCATGTCCGGCTCCTAGGCAGAAGAGCACAAGCGGCTTTGCGCAACTCTCGCCCGCAGGCACTCCCCCCCCGCCAGTGCCCATTGGCCAGTTTCCGGCCAGTGCGAGTAAGGAGCTGGTGCTCAGGGCGGGGGCAGCATGCAGAACCCTGTGGCCCCCCTGCCTAGAAGCCGGACCCGCTGCTGGCCACTTCCGGGACTCAGCGCGATGTTGGAAAAGGTAGGCACTAGCCTGCCTTAGCTGGGCAGCACCGCCAATGTGACTTTTAACATCCCGGTCGGCACTGCTGACCAGAGCCAGGCGACCCAGCACCTTACATGCCACGACCCAGTAATGGGTCGCGACCCACGGTTTGAAAAACACTGACCTAAGTGCAGGTGTGGACAGCGCTTTGTCGGTGGGAGAGCTTCTCCCTCCTGCCGACAAAGCTACCGCCTCTCACAGAGGTAGGATTCATTAAGCCAACGGGAGAGCTCTCTCCCATCGGCTTAGAGTATCTTCACCAGAAGCACTACAGCGGCATAGCTGCATCAGTGCTGAAGTGTAGACATAGCCTTACCCAAAAGTGAGATTCTCTGAAAAACAACTCTCTGTTGCTCAAGTAGGCAAAAGGAATGTACAGATGATTATGCTGTAGCTACATATTTTTAATGTTTTAAAGGCACTGAATTAGATTGTAAGCTTTTTGAAGCAGAGACCTTGTCTACCTGTTTGTTCATACAGCTCCCAGCATAATGGGATCCTTATTTTTAATAGGTTCTATCGGCGCTACTGTAATATTACTAAAAACAAGTAGGAATAAAACACATCCAGGCAGAAATGAGGTGGGTTAGTCTGCTCCCTTCATTCCTCAGCTTTGTTAATATCCAGTTTGTTCCAAGGGATTCCTTGGTAAAGAGCTACATTTTTCTAGGTGTTTCTCTGGTATATTTCAACTCAGGTCGCTGTGATCAAGTTACAATTTGCCTGAAGCTAATAGCTTTCAAACTTCTGACAAAACACCCCTCCCCAACTCACAGGCTTTGACAGCTTGATGCTTTTATATTGATGGCACAGAAATATAAACAAAACTAGAGTTCATGTTTTCAGAGTCTCCTCCAGCTCTGCTTTCAAGGATAGCTCTGACGGGGTGAAAGTGCTCACCAAATGATTCAATGGGTCCATTCTTAGGAATTTTTAAATACATATAATGCTTTTTGATCCTGCTGCTGAGCTATTTCTCTTTGACAACTGAGAGACAGGTATTGGAAAGAGACGTTCCTGGGGGCTGGGTTTGTGATTTGTATGCATAAAGCTCTCTGTGTACACCCACACACGGTACAGTAGTTTAAAGTAACTGTTACGGGCCACCTGGAGAGGCAAAAACAAGAAAAAGGAACCTACACAAATGGATTTTCAGTGCAGGCATGGTAGAGAGACACACACATTCACTAAGCAACCGCACAAGGAAAAAGGCTTCCAGCAGCCAAATGTAATGTGCTATGGATTCCTTCAGTGCCTTCCTGGCTCTTGTTTATACTTCCCCAGTGCACTGCCTGCTTGCTGCCTTTTCACCTCATAGCAGTCATCTGGAGCTCCGGCACACTAATTAGACCTTGCTGCCAGATTCTTGTAACGATGTTATCAAGGGACCACCTGCTTCTTCAATTCCAGCCACGTTTGCGGAGGCATTTGATTGTACAAAATGTGTTTTTTAACCCCCTACTTGCCAGATGCATTGTCATAACTATCAAGGGAAGGGTAACAGCCCTCCTGTGTACAATACTATAATCCCTCCTGGCCAGAGACTCCAAAATCCTTTTACCTGTAAAGGGTTAAGAAGCTCAGATAACCTGGCTGACATCTGACCCAAAGGACCAATAAGGGGACAAGATACTTTCAAATCTTAGTGGGGGAGGGTTTTTGTTTGTAATCTTTGTTTTGGGGTTGTTCGTGTTTGGGACTAAGAGGGACCAGACATCAATCCAGGCTCTCCAAATCTTCTGAACAAGTCTCTCATATTTCAAACTTGTAAGTAACAGCCAGGCAAGGTGTGTTAGGTTTATCTTTGTTTTCTCAACTTGTAAATGTTCCTTTTGCTAGAGTGTTTATCTCTGTTTGCTGTAGCTTTGAACTTAAGGCTAGAAGGGGATCCTCTGGGCTCTTTGAATCTAATTACCCTGTAAAGTTATTTTCCATCCTGATTTTACAGAGATGACTTTTACCTTTCTTTCTTTAATTAAAAGCCTTCTTTTAAAGAATCTGATTGATTTTTCCTTGTTTTAAGATCCAAGGGGGTTGGGTCTGGACTCACCAGGAACTGGTGGGGGGGAAAGGAGGGGGAATGGTTATTTTCTCCTTGTTTTAAGATCCAAGGTTTTGGATTGGTGTTCACCAGGCAATTGGTGAAGAAGTTTCTCAAGGCTACCCAGGGAAGGGAGTTAGCACTTGGGAGTGGTGGCAGCAAAAGCAAATCTAAGCTGGTAATTCGGTTTAGAGGTTCTCATGCAGGTCCCCCACATCTGTACCCTAGAGTTCAGAGTGGGGAAGGAACCTTGACATGCGTGGTGGTATCCATCGCCCCATCGCACATCTTTATTTTATTCAGGCAATCTATATTTAAGTACTTCAGAAACACAGCTTCCCATTTTTTATTTATTAATGTCAGCTCCCCAGAGCTTTTTAATGTCATTTTCAATTTCATCAATGTTGGGGGGGGGAGCGGGGAGATCCCATTTTGCATGGAGCTTGTAAATCCCAGCTTGTGTGGGAAATTTTTCAAGCTCCTTCTCTGCAAGGACATTTTTAAGTCTGAGAGTCAAGGGGGTGAGATAATATCTTTTACTGGACAAACTTCTGATGGTGAGAAAGACAAGCTTTCGAGCTACAGATAGCTCTTCTTCAGGTGTCTGTGTAGCCTGAAAGCTTGTCTCTTTTACCAACAGAAATTGGTCCAAAAAGAGATATTACCTCTCCCACCTTGTCTCTCCAATATCCTGGAACCAACACAGCTACAACAACACTTCAAAGAACAAATTTTAAGTCTGCACAGTTCTGATTGGAGGTCAGAATAAAGTTTAGCTAGAATGAAAGAAGTGTTTTCTTTTAATGGAATGTAAATATCTTTTTCTGAAACACAGTCAGGGTGAGATCCCACACCATTGAGGTCAGGTGGAGTTTTGTCTTTGATTTTAGTCGGAACAAGATCAGACTAAGTGTCTGAGAAGAGTAGCAAAAGGAAAGACAATGACTGAATGCAGGTTGTTTTAGTATGTTAAGAATCTTGCCTTTCATGATTTTTTTATTCAGTAGTTTTGATTTCATCTGTTAGTTTTCTAGAGGTTGCCATTACATTTGTTCTTTCTCAAGGCTCCAATGATCTTTTCTGCTTCCTCCTGTTTTAGTAAGGTTCCCTGTTGTTGTATTTTATACCTGTAGCATGAGTTCTTTGTCATCTTTAATTCAGAATAAAACCTCCCAAACTTCTTGCTAAACCTCACTTTCCAAAATCATATACAAGAATTAGCAAATCTTAACCAAAGGAGGGCGGGGGGGGCTTATAGTCCATGCAATGATATGATTCCTTCAGTTTCTTTCAAAGGTTTGATGCATCAAACCTGGATAAAATAACAAGACATAATTTATCAATCATGGTCTGAGTATAAAGATTTATGTATGGGATACTTAAATGGGCAACCTTGAAACACAGCCAGAAGAAACAAACCCACTCTTCTCCTCCCATCCACCAGTGACGCTCACAGCAGGGAAGCCTGATGTACTGTTTAGAGTGAGTTGTCCTATCTTATGGGACAAGGAAGAAGCAAGGCACCCTCTTTTCACTTGCCTGGCCCATGTAAGGGATCCTAATCACAGCCTCTGCACTCTGGCTAGTCCTAAGGTGCTCCTCACAAGACTATCTTACCAGCAGTGATGGAAATAGGCGAAGCCATGGCTCCACGTTCTCCACACACAAGCTGGATAGCAGAGCAGACAGGCCATGCAGCAGGGATATCCTGAACCCTTTAAAGGGGTGTCACAAATTGTGTCCTACACCCTGGGAAATCTGGGCAGCATTGTGCCTCTCTGAGGCAGTCTGCCACTTGATACACCACCATTGGGGGCACGACCCTGCACCCCCACCTACCCCACCCCTGTGCCTACCAGAGAGAATTTACCCCCAAATGTTTTTTAAACTTTCATGATTAAAAAAAGAACCTTTCACTTGCAAATTGCTGATTCCAAAAATCTGCAGCATCCTGCCAGGGTTACAAACATCCCTTCTTTAAGAAAAGTCATAAATGGCATTCGGTAGATACGCACAGTGCAATGCTTTGCGGGCTACTGTTAAGCATCATAAACTTGCTGTGTGCTAAATGGATAGTAATGCAGGGTTCCCACACTTCAGCCTGATCCTACTGACTGCTGAATGCCCTCAATGCTTTATGGTGCGCAGCATCTGGCAGGGTCTTACCCTTAAGCAAGTTGATGTTAAGGTTTTCACGACCCCAGTAAAGAAAGCCTTTTACAATAACATACAGTACTGGTTCTAGGTCTCATCCTTATGGTGGAGATAGCTGAAAGTAATGCTTTCAGTACCTTTAATAATGTCAATAGAAATAGGGGATGTTTTGTGACATGCAACGTTAAAATCAAACCTGTGCTGTCCCTGTTTGGAGGCTATAGAAGATGGCTTCAGATGCCAAAGGTGTTACTCGTATATGTTCCACAAGGGCTAAACAATTCACTTGAAAATGCTTTGCAAAAGATTACAGGGAATCAAACCAATTAATACTACGTTAACAAGATAAACACTTTAATTAATAGGAGCCTTGTCCCACTATTTTTAAGACTTCTTTATCCTGCCAGCAGCTTAATCTGAATGTAGCTACTGAACTCAACTTCCTTCCCCTCTGATGTAAGATCCCCGCTTTCTGTGCACATCTGGGCATGCAGCTAGTAAGACTGGGCTGAGCAGCTGCCAGCCTATTTTTAACCACTGATGTTCATGGTTCTCATTAATTTAAGAAGAGTAAGACGAAAATAGCCACAACTTTCTTAGTCATCATCACCGTAGAAGGTACAGAACTGGCTCTGCAGCTGGAGGAAGAGTAAGCCTTTCCTGGAACCCCAAACAACGCAAGCTGGCTCTTCGGGTGAGAGTTACTGGACTGCCCGGAAGCCAGTGAGCTCCTCACTTCCCACCCTGCAATACTTCTGAGTGCCATGGCATGAGGCTGTGGAGCAGTCACTCTTCTAGGCACCCAGGGCATGGAAGGGTAGGCTCAGCAGCTGGACAGCTGCCAAAAGAAATCCAACCCTGATGTTTCATTTTCATGGCCCAGACTGCAGTGAAAGCCCCAGATGACACAACAGGGGCAGGACCTCGTGACAATGGTTTAATGACTCTGAACCAGTTGGTGCAAATTCAACCCTTATCGTTATAGTTAGTCTTGCTGTTGGAGAGCATGAGCGTGAGATGTACTGAGCAATTACAACTCATCATTGACTTCAATGGGAGTTAAGGGCATTCAGCACATCTCAGAGGAAAGCACATCCCTTTAGTTTCTGGGATCCTTTATGGCCTGGAGAGCTTGTTTTTAGAAATCCTTGTACTGCTTCTGTAATTCATGCAGCTGCCAAATATTTACAAGATCAGCATGTAAGGCAAAGTGAGAGATTATGGTGTTAACCTTTGAAGCAGGTTTTTACATTTGCTGGTATATTTTAGTGCTAATAAAAGTAAGGGCCTAGATTTGGAATCATCCCACACAACTCCAGAAACTTCTGCTATTTTAGTGACTAGCTTAATAGTTCCAAATAATGGTAGCATTTTTGCATACACACATGCACCGAAAGAGGACCTAAAGACCACCTAAAAGACTACATACCTATATTATCATACAAGACCAAAGAGCCAGCAAGGTTTTTATAAACTCTGAAACAGGCTTAGCCATGCAATGTTTGCCATTGCACATCACAGAGGAAACCACACTTGATGCAGAATATCTGTTCCTCTTTTCAGTCATGTTATTCTTTCCCAACAGGGCAGGGACTTACTGCATGTGACCGCCCACTGCCACATGGTTAAATTAAATTACTTTACTAAGAGCACAAAGCTTCTCTTCTATACCTCAGAGAGTCTTTTTGATCACATAATAAATAGTGTCATGGCTTCATCTTGACACTGTCCCAGAGGATTCTTCTTCTGTAATGAGTATTCTTAAATATTAATTCCCAGTATTTTCAGATTTGATTTTTTTAAAAATCGGTTTCAACTGTTATTTCCTTGTAAGGCTTAGTGACAAATGTACGCCCTAATCCCTCAAACACTTACACGCGTATGTTCAAAGGGATTACTCATGTGCATAGAGTTGCTCATGGTCCTAAGTGTTTGCAGCACTAGGCCTTTATGAGATATGTCGGATTGTTCATAATGGACTCAATTCCACTGGTAAAAGCTAGCAGTGGTTCTCAAACTGTGGGTCAGAACCTCAAAGTGGGTCCTGACCTCGTTTTAATGGGGTTGCCAGGGCTGGCGTTAGACTCGCTGGGGCCAGGGGCTGAACCCAATGCTCGAGCCCCATTTTCCGGGACTGACGTCAATGCCCCTCCCCCCCTCCCCCCCGCCACCTGGGGTGGAGGAGTTTGGGCTTTGGCTTCCCCCCCCTTTCCCCCCACCAAGGGCAGTACAGCTCAGGCAGGTTCAGGCCTCGGTCCCCACTCCTGGGGTCGTGTAATAATTTTTGTTGTCAGAAGGGGGATTGCAGTGCAATGAAATTTGAGAACCACTGAGCTGCTTGTGTATTTAGTCTTTACGAAAAGAGTCAATCCAATGCCATATTAGAAGAAGTGGTTAGCTACGTGTCTGAGAGCAGAAATTGCTCTAAAGCTTGCAAAGATTTTATGGTGTGCTCTCCGAAGTATTATTTCCTTTTTTGGTCTATTCTCTGACATTCAGAATGTCATAAAAAGTAGCATTATGGATTATCCCAAAAGTGACACCAGCCTGGAATGGCTGATGATTTTAATAGCTTTCAGTTCCCTTAGGAAATACAGTAGAGTATGAGGAGTATTGTTTGGCTTTGAAATGCCATACATTCAGTTATTTTTGCCTTTTGTTTCATAAAATCCCGTCACAATGGCTACCCAATTGGCCTAGTTTGTATTTGTTGAAATTTGCATAATGTACCATACATCTAAGGGCTGGTCTACACTAGAAAATTACATCAACCCATCTGCATCGCTCAGGAGTGTGAAAAAATCTACACCCCTGAGCGATGTAGTTAAGCCAACCTAAATCCCCATATAAACAGTGCTAGGTTGATGGAAGAATTCTTCCGTCAACCTAGCTACTGCCTCCTGGGAAGGTGGATTTATTACAGAGACAGGAGATCCCTCCCAACACTGTAGCAAGAGTCTGCACTGACGTGCTACAGCCGCGCCGCTGCCGCTCTGCAGCCGTAGCATTTTAGACATAGCCTAAGTTTGCTGGTGCAATAACGGGAATAAATATGGCCCTAAATTATAGTAAGTGTAAATTTGGACTAACTCCATTGATAGTGACAGAGTTACTCCAGCTTTACACTAGTGTTACTTAGGCTGTAGGGCCTGACTGACCACTGTGTTTCTCCAGATTTAGGTTGATGTCACACCACGGAATTCAGTGGAATTACATCAGTCTAAACCTGTTACAATGCAGTGGTGAATGATCAGGCTCATAGTCTGGTCCGCAGTGTCGAAAGACTGGTGGTGTGATAATCCCACTCCTGTAGGTAAGAAGCAAGAGGTTTCATTATGGCTAATTTAGGCTGTTGATGCCCTAAAAAGAATCCAGTGATCACTGAGTTAATTTTCATGAAAAACAAATTTGATCAACTCCAGGAAATTTAGCTGGGTAAAATATTCAGTTCTCTTAGTTCTTGCTGTGCTGTAAAACAAGTGCTGTGCTTATTTACACTTTGTACAATCCCATTGATTTAAACGCGCTTGGATAGGGAAAGGCAGACGATAGGCCATCTACAGGGGTATCGTTAAGGCTGCATAGCTCTTCAGTCTTGTGTGAAATATTTACATTCACATAGCTAAGGCCCTGATTCACTTATGCACACACTTAGATTTAAGAATTCTAACAATCCCATGTCTAGTCAACAAAACACGTAAGCATGTGGATAGTCCCACTGAAATGCATAACCGGATATTATGAATATTCAAATTTCTACTAGTTGCTAGGGTGGAGTGTGGTTTGCTAACATTCAAGAGGCAGTTGTCTGTACAAATAGAAACTTTGTTTTGCTTTCCATTGGTTGTTATGCAATGGCAGCAATCTCTATTCTTATTTTATAACAGGGGAATTATTCACAGCAATCAGATAGAAAGTAGGTGTGAACCTAATGCAGCAAGACTATTGTTTGTTCTATTTGATTGCTATAGGACCCATAAAAGGAATAACATTTAAAGGAACAACTCACTTTCATTTCTAGAAAATACCATTTGTTTTTCTTTCAACCTTTTCCCTGGACTCTTAAATTGCCCAGGTGGGCCGCAGGGCTCCTAGGCGTGCGTGGGGCGATACCACCAGCAGCGAAGGCAACCGAGCAGGCATGTGGAAGCCCTGGCCATGCCAGAAGAGCCCATTGACTGTTCTGCTCTGGGGGGTGGAATTGCTGTCAGCAGGTCTGAGTACAAGAAAGAGAAGTTAAAAATTCCCCTTTGTGATTCCCCTCTCTCCCTCAAAGCATAAATAATTCCTGGCATTGAGGGAAGTAGGTGCTTAGATATTTGATTAATATCCACATGACAAAACTACCATGAGATTTGTCACAAATGGGGACTTTATGTCTAGAGCAGAAGGCAACCTGAAGACAGCATGTTGTGTTTTTGGTGCGTGCCTACAATGCCACAAAGAATGATGCTACAGGAATCACCCCATATCTCTTGAGGTTTGGGCAAGAACCAGCATTACCCAGAGACTTGTGCTTAGGCATACCAGAGGATGGGGATAACTATGAGACACACCAGCAGTATGTCTCCCAATTAAGAGAAAAGTTGCGGGATGCTTATCACATAGCTACAGCTCCAACCCGCAAGAACTGACAGTAACAAGCACTGGGTATGATGTTAGGGTGTGTTTGCAAGAGCTCCAGCAAGGGAACAGAGTTCTGTTGTGAAATTTGGCTGTCGATGGCAAACACAGGATAGCCAACAGATGGAATACCTTACCTGGTGGTGGAAAAACTGGGAGAAGATCTGCTGGTTTACAAGATTAAACTTGAAATGGGGCCAAGGCAAATAAAGACAGTACATAGAAACCTCTTACTACTTGTGGGAGAATTGGTAGGTGACTGGTATGAAATGGACCATGACATGGGACCTGGGTGGCAAAAGTTTGCTGGACCAAACCCACTGCCCAATACATGCAGTTGGCTCCCTAGGGCTAACCCATCCCTACTCACAGGGCCGGATTAAGACCTTTAGAAGCCCTAAGCATTCAAAAGATTATGGTGCCCCCCCATATGTAATTCAAAATAAAAATAATACTATACTGTAAAATAAAATTTTATTTTTTGAAATGACACAAAACTTACATGTATGATGAAATTAAAATAGCTTCTTTCTAGATTTTCTGATTGCAAAATTCTGGATAAGTTCATTGAAGCTGACTCAACGAAGCATGTCCGCTTCCATACACAATAGGGAAAGTGAATCAAGTCTGTCCTGACACATTGTTGTTCTCTGAGGGTTTTTTATTCTTTTCAGCTGAGAAAAGAGCGTTCTGCGGAGCAGTTAGCAATCATCAATGTTAGAACAATACGTAGTGCGATCTCTACATTTGGAAATACACATTGTATTCCGTCTTTCAATATTGTGTCATGAAGATCAATGTGATTGAATTTCATTTTTCCTGTTTCATTAAGCTTTGCACGCATATAACAGTGGAACTGCCGTACTTCTCCACAGAGATTCATGTTCAAGTCAACAGGGTATGAGTCAACTAGCTTTTGGGAACCTTGTGAATATTGTTTGTCAGATAAGTCCATATCGTTTAGAAAAGAAAATCTACTTGATACTTCTTTGTACACTTCACCTCTCCTCTTCATATGAGCGTCAAGTGTATCAATTATAGCGTAGTAAATAGATACGCAAAATTTGTCTCTAGGATTCAATGCTGTTTCTGTTGCACTGCTATCATTTGCTTGTTTTTTCCTGATTCGCTTGCAGGACTGGGCTTCTTTTTAGTTAGTATCAGGCAAGATATCTTTTGATATGTCTTCAAATCTTTTGAAAACATTCCTCAAAGTGTGTAAGTGGTCTGCTAATGATTGACAGAGGTCTGCACATGTTTTCAAATCCAATTCTTTTTCTTGAAGAGCTTGACTTGTGTGGTAAAAGTGTTGTAAAATTTCATCCCACATGGTCAACATGAATACAAACTCTAGTTCTTGCATCTTGTTTGCAATGTTTTCTGCCTCTCGTATAGTTTCTCCCTTTTGTGATTGGTTTTCAGCTATACCTTCTAATGCATCCACAATCTTTGAGTAGGACTCCAGAATTGCACTTGTTACCACTGCATGTGCCCCCCAGCAAGTATTAGAAAGAGATTTCAACACACAATCATTGCCCAAATATGTTTTAAGAACTGCCCATCGGTGTGTGGAGGCAGAGAAAAATGTATAAAGTAACTGGACTGTTGAGAAAAACCTTACTGCCACTGGACAACAATCAACAGCACTGCGGCCAACAAGATTGAGAGAGTGTGCAGCACATGGTATGAATATGGCATATTTGTTCTGTTCTAAAAGCTGCTTCTGCATTTCTTCATAACACCCTGACATGTTGGCAGGATTGTCATAAGATTGACCTCTGCACTTTGAGAAATCTATTTTGCAAACTTGGCACAGATAATGCAGTACTTGATTTGCCATTTCTTCACCAGTGTGGCTTTTCAAATTGAGGAATGTTTCATCCTGCCCCTTATCTCAGTTATCTGAACTTAAAAAAAACAAATTACACAAGGTACATTATTTTTATGTATATTTATTATATATATAAGAAAGAAAAAAAACGAATCAAGTATGTATAACTCAGAAGAATATATCAATAATAAAACATAAATTTATTGCAGTACATGACAGGATCTGATTTCCTTGCATTATTTCGATCTACATTAGTAGGATGCCCCCCTGGTTTAGGTGGGGATAAGTAATAAAAAGAGAACAGAAAAACGGGGGAAGAGTGTGTAGTGGAGTGTAAGGAAGTCTAAAAGTTCTGATTTTTCCCATGATGACTACTTCGATGCTTTTTTTGAAATATCCAATATCAAATTTTTTCCAAAAAAAATCTCATTTTTTTTTGGTGCCCCCTGCTTTGCTGGTGCCCTAAGCATGTGCTTAGTCTGCCTATTGGGTAATCCAGCCCTGCCTACTCAGCACATCTGAAAGTGAGTCTGAAGACAAGGACACTACCATGGTATATCCTAGAATGGAGACCAGATTCCGGCCTTGATTGGCTGACCCCAGTGAGAGCTCCACTTCTTTGGCCCTAAACCTCATGACAGAAGCATTTAGGTCAGGGGTCGGCAACCTTTCAGAAGTGATGTGCCGAGTCTTCATTTATTCACTCTAATTTAAGGTTTCGTGTGCCAGTCATACATTTTAACGTTTTTAGAAAATCTCTTTCTATAAGTCTATAATATATAACTAAACTATTGTTGTATGTAAAGTAAATAACATTTTTTAAATGTTTAAGAAGCTTCATTTAAAATTAAATTAAAATGCAGAGCCCCTGGACCGGTGGCCAAGACCCGGGAAGTGTGAGTGCCACTGAAAATCAGCTTGCGTGCCGCCTTCGGCACACGTGCCATAGGTTGCCTACCCCTGATTTAGGCCCATTGCTGGCACACCCAGGACACCCATAAGACCAGCCTCAGATGCCAAGTCTGCCCCACCAAAATTTCCAGACCTCCTTGAAGAAAAACAGGCCTGTGATGACCCACTAGGTTGTTGGACAGGGGGGACATACAGTTGGAAGATGTCTCTGGCACCCTGGACCTTCCAGTGCTAGAACAAGAGATGCAGGGGCCTGTGCCAATAGCTGAGGGACCCTCAAGGAGAAGACAACTCTTTCTCTGCTGCTCAGCCTGTTTCATTTTAAGATCATGCCCTTTGGGTTACACACAGCAGCGGCCACTTTTCAACGTTTGATGGACTGATTACTCCAATAGCACAGTCAATATGTGGCAGCATACTTGGATGACGTAGTTATCTGTAGTAAGGATTGGGGCTCCCATCTTGAAAAAAAGAGTTTAGCTGCCAAATGGGCAATAAAAAACCTGCAGTACTCCCTGATCACGTGCCCCTGCGCTGGCTAAATGTGATGAAAGAGACAAATCCCAGGATCATGAGATGGTACCTGTCATTACAACCATACACCTTTTGGATACAACACCGAGCAGGAAATTTGCATTGTAATGCCGGTTTTCTGTCCAGGGAAGCAGCCTACGCTAGGCTAGGCCTCGGTCTTGTGGGGGAGGATATGTAATGGTGTCTACAAACCAAATACTGAGAGTAGACACAGGGGGAGGAGACAGGAGAGCCTCTCTTGTTTGGAGGCAAGCAGCTTGACCACACTAACACACAGCTGCCAGAGCTGCCAATCGTGGAGGCAGGCACCCACAACTGCATCCAATAGAAAAAACAAGGTCTGCTATAAAGGGGAGAGTACACAGAAGGAAAGGAAGTCAGAAAGGTCTGTGATAGCAAAGGGGCAACACCCCTGCACCAGCCTCCCTGAACATAGCCTAGAGACTGAAGCATGCTTCTAGACTTAGAGGTGAGGGTTCAAGAACTGCCTGACCAATGACTAACAAAGAAGGGCCAATCAGGGGTAGCAGAGACCCTTCAAAAGACCACACCAGGGGCCGGTGACAGTCCCACATAAGCCTTCTGCATGCTGACCCTCTACACAAGAATGAATTTAATCCTGTATGCTTTAACCCTTTCCCTGGGTAATGTCTTAGGCTAAAGCAAGAGAGAAAAAAGAAGGGGACCATTTATAATTGTTGATCATCTAAAGAGCAGAAACTAATGCCGAAACCAAGAAAATGATGAAAGCGGTCCTGATTTTATCAGCATATGGAAAGAGTAAAATGTAATCCAATGAGATAACCGCTTCCCTTTCAGAAGTAACAGATGTTTCCTTGCTTAGCTGCTCAGACTAAATCCACAGTTATTTCATTAGTTTCAAGATACAATCCATCAGACTGGGCTTTCATTTCTCCCACTGACAATGATAAACTGCTCATTGTCAGTCAATGGAAAATGGGCTGTGTGTTCTGCAACCCAACAGGAAAGCTACATAAGGATCCCGGCTGCAGAGAAAGCACAGTTGGTTTGAACTTTCAGGCCTGACTGCCAACTGCCTTACAACCTGGGTGGGCATTTACTCCCATGCAAGGTGGGTGTCAAAGGCTACTGTGCCGAGGGGCAGCATTTTACACTCACTTTGCACAAGTGTAAGTGACCGCACAGGGTGCAAAGCAGTGGAGAGCTGGACCAGTGCTTTCCAGATGCCGCAGTTGGTGCAGTGCTCGAGACAGGCTTCCAGAGTGACTGGTTTTGTGGTTTTTGGTAGTGGAGCCAACATTGTAGAATTTGCTTCTCCTTTAAATCATCTTCCCGATTGGCTAGCCTCAGTGACTCCCCACTCAGCTTGCTGGCTTTTGTGGATCTCATTCCTATAGACACCTAATTCTCCGCCGCATTGTGTAGGGAGCCTGGGCACGAAACGGGGCTGTGGATGCCACTAGGCAGCAGGCTACCTAAAGTTAGGCATTGCAATGCTGAGCCTAAGTCCCCTTTGTGGCTAAAACCCGATGTGTTTTTCTTAACTATGTTCTAGACACACCCAGTTTGGCTGTCCTCCACAAGTGGGCGTAGGCAGGACAATTAGGAAACCAATTAGTGACTGAACATGGGTTGCGTTTAATTCCCTTCCAGCAATCACCAGGACTCTGAGTAGGCTCTAAAAAAGACTCCAGAGTTCAATGAAGTATCTTATGGGTTATATCAAGTGGTTAGTAGGCACAGTACAAATCATATGAAGAATGGTAAAGCAGCACTCAAGAGTTAAACTGCATTCTCAGGAAAGTCACTTTGACTAGCTGGAAGAATGGTCTCCTTCTTTCTGCTGCTCATTAAAGTCCAGCAGTGCTCAAATGCAGGAAGAGTGACACTGCAGAAATAAAGAAAAACCTGGGGCTCTCTTAAAGGGAAAGACTGAGCATAAATACAATGAGTACAATGAGCATAAACTCTGGGATAATATTTGTATGTGGATCAATGTTTTCCTGTGACAACAATATGCTCTTCATACATAATCCAGACTAGTCTGACTGTATCTCCTGGTTTACAGTGTGATTTTATACCCCATGTTTCCACTATGCATGAGATGCACTTGGCTGAGGGGAGAATGGAGGCTGCAGGGAGCCACTTGCAGCTCCTTGGATCCTGGGTCAGTTGGCGCTGGTGAAAATTAGAGCAGATGGGGGTGCTCAGACAAGTGAGGATCAGGTGTAGTAGAGCTCTGCTCCACTCACTCTGCCCCATCAAGCTCCCAGCCCTCCCCTGACATGTCCACTCCTCTCCCTTACACCACAGTTGACATGTAGTGTCATAGGAAACAGTGCAAAGTGAATTTGGTGGACTGAACACCCATTGGGTCCTAACAGAAGTGATCAAACAGAACAGTACAATTGAAGCAAACTAGGGAAATGTTTAGAGAGAGATTTTTTTTTCATGTAGGGGCACCATGCATTCTCTTACCAGAAGAGAAACATAAATGTGATTTCAACCTTGAATTTCTCATTAAGCTTCACGTGAAAATTAATCTAGATACGAATACTAGCTAAAATATTCTAGGGATTAGGTAGCATCATTTCTATTAGACAAAGATGTGACTCCATCTGCTGGTTGAGAAAAGAAATATCCCAGGAAGCTTTCTAGAATACCAGGACAAAATTTTCCCTGTGCAACCCACAGTGTGGTTGTCTGGAAATCAGACAAGAGACTTTTACACCTAATTTCAAATAATGTCTTTCATAACAAATTACCTAAAGAAAACTCAGAGAATGTAGGTAGTAATATAACTCTATAGTGACTAATCCTATATGTGTTTTATTTGCATTGCATTAATTGAAATTGAGCATTTACACAAAATTATATGAACTAAACTTTTTAAATGATCATTTTTATATTATTTTAAGTATCTTTAGTTGCATGCTGCTGAGATGAGAACAGGAAAATGACATAATATTATCACATAATAAGGCAGAATACAATTATGAAGATTTGTCAGAGACCGCTAAACGAAAACATCCATAAATACGTTCACTTCATTGTCAAATTCAAAAAACATCTAAAAACGAAGTCAGAATATTTCTCTTTAGAAAGGGTCTGTATTCAGCACACTAGTGGGCTAAGTATTAAGTGACATCTTTAACAGCCGTATCCCAAAAAATAAAATAGTCCGAGTGAAAATATTGCAGTATGCCCACCAAAATATGCAGTTGTTCATATTACAGTAGTCACACACCAAAGTACTTTGCAAAACCACAGACATTAGAGATTGAAAAGACCTATCAGGTGATTAATGAGAGATGGCCCAAACCCAGAATCTCAAAACCAAACTTCTGAGGGGTTTGGATTCAACTCAGGGGATCCAAATCTGGCCTTGTTGGGTAATCCAGAAATTCCAGGATGAAGCCAAAACAGGAAAGTTTGTATTTTCCAGTTCCAATTCAGATGAACTCAAAATACTACACAAACAAGGCAAATTCATAAGAGTTTGCCCAAGATGGCATAACTATTGTGTGAAAAGATGGTCTTAGTTCAGATTCAGTGGTGCTGAAATCTCCCACACCCAACCCTAACTGGCCTAGATCAGAACATATGACTTATCTCTAAAGTAAAACTATCCACATTGTCTTCCTCCCTTTCTATCTACTCCAAGACTGTTCTTAATGTTGTATTGATGTTTCTAAATCACAGTTTTTTATAAGTAATCATGTAAACTATAGTTCAAATTAACCATCATGGATATTCATCAAATATTCAACTCTATTTTTGTTCATAGCATTAACAGACCATTCTAGAGACAACAGTTATCATATAAATAAAATGCAAGCATGTTGCCTTAGATCCACACCTTTTAAAGAATATTGTTCAAACACATACCCTATACAAATGCAGGATCAATATGGACATCCAATGCAAACTAACAAATGAAATCACTAAAAACTCTAGGGTGGATTCCTGTGTTTTGTCCAGTCTATTTTTTAAAGTCAAGGAACAACAAAGAAAAAATAATAAAAAAATACATTAAACAAGCCCACAAATGTACTGTCTGGCATTGGTTAGACTAGGGACTACTGAGACCATCGTGACTGTTGGCAAAGGTAATCACACCTATCTGTGATGTTATCTTGTCCTTTCACCCCTCTGTTGTATAGTGAATCTATATCCTACATTTAAAGACCCCCGGGACAGGGCATTTGTTTGCAGAACACCTTGTAAATGGGGCTCCTGGGGACCTGTTTGGGGTCTCTAGACACCACTACAATAGAAATATATATTAATAATTATTTGATAAATAGTAAGTGAAAACATATTATTGATGTCTGACTTAAAACTATAGCATCGGATAGGGAATATAAAGAGTGAATGAAACATGTCTGATTCCTATACCATTCATTTAAAATCTTTTGTGTGTGACAGGGTGCACAGAGCCTCCCTGATTTTCAGCAAATAAAGAGTTAACTCCTGCCTCCCCCTCACACAGGTAGTCATGGGCAAGTAAGGAAGCAGGGCTGGAGACTCAAACTCCAATCAGGCTGCTGGGGGAATTCAGCAAACTCTATAAGAACAGCTACTTGGGTGGTCCTAAATCCTTAGGAAGGGTGCATTTCACATGAAGTTATTCTAGGGGCTGGCTTATAGTATAGGTATTTTTAATGGGGTGTTTTTAGTTCCTTTTTCTTTTTTAATTATGTAAAGTGATTTAGAAATCATTCTTACTGTACTCAGGGTAAAACCTTGAGGAGGAAAATTTGCTGATTGGAAGACTGAGTTCCCTGTCATTGAATCAGTTGATCCGTTTCACCAGCTTCCACTAAGGTTAGAGTTTTTTATTGTTTTGATTCATTTGTTTGTCTGGGGGATAGGATGCTGCACCAAGAAGTCGCTTAGCTATGGATTCTAAGCTACCCTAATGCTCAATGGTTAAAAGATCAGCTCAAATTGACTATCCTGTCTTAACTTTTATTATTATTCCTGCCTCCTCACAGGTGCATGCATCTGAATGGCCCTTTGCCAAGAGCAGCAGGTTTGAGGCTTGTTTTATAGCTTATGCTAATACCCTGCCTGTTGATCAGTTAGCTTTCAGGGTTCATTGTGAATATTTAAACTATTTTATGCCGCACTGAAGTAGCCAGGAAACTTCCTAAATACAAGTTCAAAAGGAATTGGAAACTGAAATACAGCTTTCAAGCAGATTCAAAAGTAGCTGTCATGGACAAGTCTGTGAGACTTGTTACCAGGCTTTTGGGCTTGTGGACGGTCCTAGGAAGTGATGACCAGAATCCAGAGGGGTGCTCTCCCCACTCCACTAAGAGGGTGTATGGAACCAGGATGAGCTCCCCACCAGCCTCCAGTGCACCTTGCCCTTTAGAAGTCTGGGGAATGATGACCCACAAGCCTAATCCCCTAGCCTGCTCCACCAGAACCATCTTTACAGGTCTGGGGTGACCCTCATGCTGTTCCTGATTGTCCCTGCTGCACCCTATAGCTCTTTGTCTCTGTACAGGGGATTTGGGGGTAGATATTCGCCAAGCAAGGGCCCAAGGGTAAGTGGTCTGTTTTGCCGGGCCACTTCTTCTCCTGGCTAGATGGAGGGATCCAGTGGTGATAGGAATGTTGGGGTACTACATGCTCACTGAATTGATGGAAGTGTCTTCTGCTCCCAGAATATAACATGAGTGTGAGCTCACTGTGACAGTGTGTGAGGGTAGGAAGTGAAACTCACTACACAAAGCAATGTCAAATACTAGCTGTAAATAAATGGCTAAAGTTTTTTGTTTTTTCGCTTAAACCAGGGGTGGCCAACCTGTGGCTCCGGAGCCACATGCTGCTCTTCAGGGGTTAATATGCGGCTCCTTGCATAGGTGCCGACTCGGGCTGGAGCTACAGGCGCCAACTTTCCAATGTGCTACAGGGTGCTCACTGCTTAACCCCTGCCTCTGCCCCAGGTCCCGGCCCCACTCCACTCCTTCCCCCAAAGCCCCCGCACCTTCTCCTGAGTCTGCCACGCCCTTACTCCTCCTCTCTCCTTCCTCCCTTCCCCGCCCCCCCCTAAGCCTCCTGCACACCACAGAACAGCTGATCATAGCAGGCAGGAGGCGCAGGGATGGAGGGTTAGGTGCTGATCGGTGGTGCTGCTGGTGGGTGGGGAGCTGACGGGGGGTTTCCTGACGTATTACTGTGGGTCTTTGGCAATGCACGTTGGTAAATTCTGGCTCCTGCTCAGGTTGGCCACTCCTGGTCTAAACTTTCAGTTTGGGTTAGGCCTCTCTGGCAGTTAAAAATAAACCAGAAATCTTGGACCCTGCCCCACAGAACTAATGTGATCTGCATATAAGCCAGGAATGATATAGAGGGGAGTGGGCAGGATAGGGGGAAACTGGTTACAGTAACAGGCTTATATGGTGGTTGTGGTTAGTAATGCCTCCTCCTAGTTATTTATAACGCAAGAGGAGGCATTCAATGTAATTATAAGGAAATAAACATTAAAACTCTGTGTGTATTACTAAGCACAGCAACTGTTTAAGCCTATTACTTCTCCCTCCTCCCCACTTTAACATTACTTTTTTATAGTTAGCTCACATAAACTCTTTGGGACAGGAAACATAGGGACTTGTTTTTTAAATGTCCATTTAGCCCAGTTTTGTTGCCCTTTTACACTAGGTATAAACCTACAGATAGGTTAAGGTAAGATAAGATAAAGGTTAAGAGTCATGTAGGATTCCAAAAAGGACAAGACATGATTATGACCCAATTACTTTAAGTTTTTTTTTTTTTACAGTGTATATAAACCTTTGTGCTTCAGGGCATAAAGCTAAGGGCTTGTCTACACAGAACTGTAATGGAGACTATAGGCGAGTGATTTCTAAAGTGTATTAATATGATGCACATTAATTGGTTGTTGTAGACCCTGCTGGTGCATGCTAAAGATTCTCTAGTGTAGTTTATATAGTATGATTTCAAACAGTACTACGGTAAAGAGCACTAGGGAACCTTTACTGTGCACCAGCAGGGTCTAAATGGACCAACTAATGTGCAATACATCAGTGTGTTTTACAAATCACACCCTTGTAATTTGCATTACTCCACTGTGCAGACAAGTCCTAGCTGATCAAGAGTAATAAAAACTTGCTGTGGGCAGGTTATTTCAGAATTTTCTATCACAGGATTTTTTGCACCTTGCTCAGAAGTGTCTGATATTGACCACTGTGAAAAAACTGGATTTGAGAGATGTACTGCTTTTATTCTGTATGTTTGCAGTTTTGTTCAAGCCATGTTGGTCCCAGGATATTAGAGGGACAAAGTGGGTGAGGAAATATTTGACCATGTCTCTTTATTCTAGATGGCAGTTTCTACTTTCTTAACATAAATTTTCAGAGTAATAATATAATGATAATTTTTAATTAATCTTTAAAACTGCAGTGCCATTATACCTAGCACTTATACAGACTAACACAAAAATGAGGCTTCATTGATTTTGTGAAGTGCTTTAGGATCTTCTGCTGAAAGATGCTGATACAATAGCCATCTCATGTTTGTATCATGCTTTGCACCTGTTCTGATCACAGAAGCATAATAAGAGAACCACTTTTAAGGTTTTATTTTGGAAAGACAAAATTCTGTTTGCAGAAATGGGTGGTGGTATGAAATCATAAAACTAATTTAGGGCCCTACTGTCATCTATAGGGATTGCTCCCACACATGGAGACTGGAAATTCTGTAAGATTCTACTCAGTTTCCCATTAACTCTATCAGGATTTGGGGATTCGGTTTGCTTCCTGAAAAAGGAGGGGGTGGGTCTAATGCGACCTGTGAAGGCAAGGGCTATCTATGCAAAGACCCTGATTCTCTACAGTTAGCATCTTTGCTCCTACATGATTTCAGCTGCCAGAGAATCCCAACTCAGGTGTTTCCATAGTATGAAAAGGGGAAAGCAGGTTGCACTGGCCAAATGGTACAGTTCAACCCCTTGGAAGGGAATCTGCAGGGTTAGTAGAAGAAAAGTAATAGAAAATGAATTTTGCCCCTTACTCCCCTGCTCCACCCCCCAACTGCTTTGGTATTTCTTCCATCTGGATCTGTAAGTTTCTTATCCATCTTTGACCATGCTAAGTTTGTTACTACTTAGGTTCTAAAACAATATTTTTTTAGGGATTTATAGGTCCCACTGCAAACTCATCTTCATCCCATTAATAAGACTGCATGTCTGATGGTAAGTTTTCTAAAGTGCTTTGAGTTGGTTGGATATAAAGGGTATTTAAAAAAAATCAGAATTTACCATTTAAAAATACCTATATATTGAAGAAATGCAGTCATGTATTTTAGAATAAATTATAACGTTAATAAATGTTTGTAGCTAAAGCCGTCACTGAGAAGAAAAATAAGTACCAAGTAGATTGTTGACCCATTAGAAGACAGTTAAACAATGTAGAATAAAGTGCTCTGGTCCTGAAGTTTCTGTAATGAACGTAATTTGTTGATCCAATAAAAGTTATCTTGTAAAATAGTACGGAAGGCAGTAAGGATGAATGTAATGTTGGGGAAGGATATTAGAAATCGGCACTACTCCCTGAATTTTGGGACACTTGCCAGGACAGATCCATAGTTTCCAAAATATCTGTGCACCTATAATAACATGCTTCACTTATAAAACAATACAAGATGGAGGAAGAAGTGTAGTAGCAAGCTATCTATCTATGATGAGCTGATCCTACCAAAGGTAAATACAGCCAAGGCAAACCATCTTTATTTTTGGTAGAAACAAAATGAAGTAACTTTACAACAATCAATATTTTAAAGTTGTTTAGTGAGCTTTTCCATAGTGGAACTCCACTAAGCCTAGTTACACTGAATAAGATATCACTTCGTATCTTCAAGTACAACAAAAAAGACTAACAAAGTTAATGGCTATTAGGAATATTTATTCCAGTCATGGCAGCTAAAGCTTATAAAATTAATGGGATAGCAGCTATCCCTATATTTTTACCATCCACATCTTGCCCTTAAACCAAATAATCTTTCTTAATTTACTTTATTATATATCTGAAATTCAGTGCACCATGCAATTGTTTTCACACTACCTGCCTCCTAGACAAATGCAATATTCTTGAGCTTCACTCTATTTGTGCTCATATAAAAGCTGAATTCTATTTTATTTACGCCTGCCAAGCAATGGATTGTGAACTAGCATTGTGTATTCTAGATGTATGTAGGTTCTAACTTTTGGAGCCTTGTAGCAATTTCAAATACAGTTTGAAGAACCAGGGTTGTTGTAACTTTTTTTTAAGGACATATTTGCCATTTGACCAAATCAGAGTGACTGTGAAAAATAATTAAAAATAAATAAATCAGAATTGCATAATATTGAAGCAGTGCTTTCAAAGTCCATGTTAAAATGCAAAGCAGATTTATAGCAACTATTAGATAGTTACTGCATATCTTTAGAATAGATAGTAAATAAGAAAAAATCTTTAAGCGTTGTTTGAGATATGGCAGAACTTAAAATGGCTGCCACTCAGTGGCAGTAACAACTTGGATCTTTTTATGATCAGTACAAATACTTGACAATTTACATAATTTAGGCATTGACTAAAATGTAGACCCCCAATCCTGCAATTGCTTACATACACAAAGAATTTTACTAATCCTGTGAATGTCTCGTGTAATAGGATTGCTCATATCTGTGAACTGAGCACATGGGTGAATGTTTGCAAGATGGGGGGGGCCTTAGCTATGTTACTAATTTTTTTACTATTTTATACTTTACTCCATAGTTATTACACAATTTTAGACTTGGGAGTATAGGCAATACTTTTATAAATATAATTTAAAGATATGTTCTGTATCATATATTTGTGTTTAGAGAGAATAAGGCCCTTTTAAAAATGTGGGCATCTCCTACCTACACAAACTCATTTATTTAACTCTACATGATTCTACTGAGGTCAACGGGTGTACAAGTGGGTCCTTTGTTAGGAAAGACATCTACTTAAACTGGATCAGGAATGTGCAAAGTGCTCACATCATGAGTTTTCCTACATGCTGCTAGTCACTGAACCAATCGGGCCAGGTCAGATTAAACTAGTTTTATAATTTGGTGAATTCTTCTTAAGAAATATATATTCATATGCACTGAGTGATAATGAACAGTGCACCCAATCATGTTTCCACTTAATTCAATGACAACGTTCCAAATGGTATTTGAAGAAAGATCATACCCTTTAAAAGGACTAGAGTCCACTGAAGAAATAAATGCTTTGGCATGATTTTGTCCCCCATGCAGAGAAGCAGTTTGGGCTTTTTACGCTTGATCAGGTAACTGTGGTGTTCATGCAGCATCAATGCATAATATAGAAATAGCCTTGTTTAATCAGATATGAGGCACTGATTCTTATCATTCAATACTAGGAATACTGTAAATGTAATATATTCCTAGTCTGTTCCCAACTGCATTTTAATCTCGCTGTTTCTTAATGCTTGTATCCTTTCAACTCCCTTCTGCTGATTAAATTACTCCATCTCCCTGTGAGTAAAGTGTCAGTTTCCTATGTCTACACTGCAGGTGAAGGTTTCCTTGTGTGTGGCTAGGCATGCCTGTGTTATTTTTAATCTAGCTAGTATGGATAACAATAGTGTAGACATGGTTGCACAGGTTCGGCATGGGCTAGCAACCTGAGTACATACCCGGGCTCACTCACAGGTTTGTATTTGGGCAGCTAGCCAGTGCAGTCACATCTATACTATCGTGTTACCTAGATTAAGGCAAGCACAGGTATGCTTACCTATGCTAGTCTCACTTTCACTTGCATTATAGTTGTAATCTTTTGATGCAAATATCCATATTCTCATTTGATTAATATCATGGCATCTCCAGTTTAACATATCATCAATCTGGAATATTTAAATTGCTAAAATTTGCTAAAGGAAAGCCAATTGTCACAAGTTAAATTGAAAGAATTTGTTCAGAATGTACACTTTGTGTAATGGACTTTACAGCATGTTCATACCTTTTTCTTTAGTGCACAAACAGTATTATATAATGGCAATATGCTTTGAGATTTTGATACTTTCTGATCTTAAAGGCTTTGGTGTAACTTAATATTTGTACTCCAGTCAGCTACAGGACAACAGCAATGGCAAAAACATTGACAATGCAGTTCATAGTCCGGTTTTCCCATCTCACTGTGCAGGTACCTAAAAGATAATTTAAAAAAAAAAATCAGAAAATAAGCTTGCTCCCCATGCCTTCTCTGTTAAATTCTATTACATTTCAGTGCAAAAGACCAGAAATTTAGGATTAAAAAAAACCCTCAGATACTCATTTCTCTGAGGAAATGTAATAGGAATTTGTAATCCTCTCCATAAAGATAAATTTACTCTTACCTTTTTCTCTTTGGAATACAGAAACTAATACCATCAAAACTGCATCAAACGTACACATATTATTTAAAGATAAGTTTATTAGTAAATAAGATAAAAACCCCAATATAATATAACAAATTAAATTCTCTCTATAAACCTGGAGAAAAATAGCTTTTTCTCCAACTTTTGATTCTACAGCTAAAGATTAGAGAAATGTAAATAGCTATGGAGTGTAAGAATGGAGTGAAAAGCTCTGATTAATGACTTCCTCCTGTCCTCGTGAACTAATAATTTTCCTGAGGTCAGAAAATCATTTCTTGTTCTTCCCTATCACACAACATATAGCGTTTGATAGTTACTTAAGCTCAAAGCCTACCTGGCACAGTCACAGGGAGAGAAGATTGGTTAAGCATGAGTTTTTAAAAACATTGATTTAAGTTAGCCCTTGCCACTCTGCCAACAAGGAATTCCCCCTCCCTCCACGTTCAGCCAATGAATCAATATTTTCAAATCCTTTTATATACTTTTTGGCTCTTTTGCTTTTTTGTATGTAAAAGAAACTTCCATGGCAAAATAAGAATAGACTTGTACTACACTTATGATATTAAGAACATAGATAAGAATATGTGGCTTTATTTACTTGGACATAATGGGAAATCAGCAAAAGAAGCTGCTGCTCTGACATTTCTAAAGCCAACAATATATACGTATCCCAACAAACTCTGACCTGAATGTACTTATTTATTGGAACCTATTTTCTAACTAATGATTCAACTCAGTCTTGTGTTTTAAATGCAGTCTTTTGACCTGTTTTACAACAGAATCCTGGTGCCTCATTTTAAGTCCTTTCTACAGTACTTGAAGAAACTGAGTCTTGGCAGGCTTGAAAGCAGTCCAATAATCTTACCACACCACACAGTGAAGTGAAATGGGGGAACTTGGAAATAATGTAGCAGTGAATAAAATAAAGGAACATGGCAACTGACTGCAAGAAAGAAATAAAAGCTTTAGCTTAAAAAAAAAAAAAGCCAATTCTTTATTCGTGCCAGCTTCTCTTAGAGTAGGGCAGTCCACTTATAATAAGTAGGCAGACATTCAGAATTGCAAATTTACATTTAGAGCACACACTACTAATTAAGTCAGTGTCCCTACAATTGAAGATCTTCTATGGGGACTAATTTGCACAATCTTTCTTTCATACTGAAGATAGCTCTACTGGTATTGCTAATTTTGTCATACCCCAGTGTTCTCCATCCATCTATTATTCATTCAATCCTGGGTGCATCTGTTGAAAATGCATACAAGGCTTCTGGGTCTGGAGTTGGGTGGCTTTTTGTAATCAACCCTTCAAACTGCTAAAAATACTATTTGTAGCACAGCTGAGCAATGGGTAGCACATTCACCGTCTTTTATTTGACTTGAATCTGAATGAGGGAACTTACCATCAGTTGTGGTATCCCAAAAGCACGAGCTTGCTGTGTGGAGACCAGCGCCACACTTCTGCATCACTGCACAGGTTACTGAAGGACAGAGTAATAAAATCAGTGTTTTCATTAATAAAACAAGACTGATTAATCTGCAGACTGAGTGAAACTACCATCATGAAACATATAATTGGAAGCCTCAGACGCAGCCAAGTCTAATTCATTTAGTGACAAAACAAGACTGGCAGCCTCTTCCCTTTACGTATTTGTTATATTACACTGTCATAGACAAGCTCCCATTTTACTGACCTGCGAGCCTTCAGTTACCTTTTAACTAGTCTCAAAACAAAGAAAGCTATTATGCAACATTCCCTTTAAAAATCTTCATATTAAGATTTTTAATATGAGTCTACTGAAAGTGTCTTAACACTGATCTATCATTTTTGGGGTAACTGTTTAGATATCTTCTAGACTACGTAGTAGCACAGGTAGTGGCAGTGGAGACATGACTGAGTCAGACTGAGTACATAGCCACTGGTTTCAGGCTCAGCCATGCTGCTGCTACCGTGGCTATGCTGTTATACACTGCTCTGAGAGTTAGCATGAGTATGTATACGCAAGGAGGGAATCACGCCCCCTAGCTCGCAGTGTAGACATAACCCTAGTGGTATGCAAATAACCCCTTTCCCAGAAAGCTCACTGGTATGACTAAATTCCCTAATTATCTTTTAAAATATTTAGAATTAATTTGCACTTGAAGGCACAGCCATTCACCAAGTTGGTGTGGAGGCACACTGTCCCAGTGCGAGCTGCAGGAGGAATTGTGCCTGACACAGATGGTGCTTTTGGAACTCCTCTGAGCAGAAGCAGCATGTAGTCTTACACAATCTTTTAAGTGGGTGCAGCATCTAGCATGGCCCAGCTGCCTTTGAAGAAGCAAGTGCCAGCATCTGCTCGAGCTGGAAGGAGTCCTTGCACCCCCCCAAAGGAAAGACCTGCCCTGCCACTGTGTCCAGCCTACACATATGGGCCAAAGTGGGCATAGTGTGTACTTTTCCCTTTTAACTTCTCCTCTACATGTGCATCCCTGAAAACTGTGGACACAATCTACCCTTTAGGATGAAATCAATTGAACATCCTCTATAAGGGTGTGTACTGTATGCTAAACCTCAAGTACAAATATTTCTAAAATCCTTTTGGTAAGGATTTAGATTAATACAACCTACCTTCTGAAATTATGAGAATTTTTGGCAGATGTAATAACTTTAGGTTTTCTTTACTTTCCCTTTGTTGATTTTTTTTTTTTTTTTTTAAAGAGAAACAGGAAAGACAATTATCAGATTTAGCTCCTTTGGGAAGGGACTGAACCTATGGTATGTCTTGTACAGGGCTAGGCACACTATCAGCATTTAGCATCAAGTAAAAATGAAAAAACTGCCACAGTTTTGTTGCATATAAATGTCTAAGTGATTAAGCATACACACAAATAATACGGACAGTTTCTCAGTTCCTAATCAGCTGTTGGGGAGGTGCGGGAGTGTGTGTGTGGTGTGACGGATGGGTGAGACGGGAGAGATTACAGTACAGGAGAAAACTAAGAGGGTATATTTTTAAACTTCAAAGTACCTCCTAGCTTGAAAACGAATTCTTCCCAGCAATTACTCATCTGAACTGTATAAGGCAAAGTGTGGATACTGGTACTTACCAATGTATTTGTATGTTTTTCCTAGTTTTACCAGGTGTGTTAAAGATTGCTCCACTATAGTTGCAGTCCACTGATTGACTTTGTTGTGATTGTAATCTATCTTGCCCAAAATCCCTTCTATGCACTACAAATAGAAAAAAATCAATTGCACTAGTAATACATCAATATGAAATGTCTCAAAACAAACCATGTTTAATAGAGTAACTCCAAATATTTAATAAACAATCCCAGAACACTCGCAGGACAACTGAGTATCTTAGACTAATCATTTTAAATCAATTTACCTCACTGCATACCAGTTGCTGAATTGGGAAATGAAATATAATTCAGCATCCATAGCTGCTGGGATATTTACTATATATTCTTCTGTCTAGCTCAAAGGTACAACTGACGTGGCAAAGTGAGGCTGTCAGTAGAAATGTATTGCAGAAAATACCTTTTAAATAGTTAAGACTGCAACGTGACTTCTGTTTAAAAGTCAAGCTTTCTTGAAATCTACATGCTGAATCAGATTCTTTTGAAAGCAGGTGTGCCTCAGGAGGGCACAGGGTAGGGTTAGTGACCCTAATTTGAAGTAATTTGAGGTGGGGGGGGGAGCAGTTTTTGTTTCTAGCTTTTTTTAACAGAGCTAGGGACCAAACTATTGATGTGATGTGGATAAAAATAGTTTCAATCTGTTTAATCAATGTAGTGCATGGCATCCTCTAAGTGAGAGGGTGCATGGGAACCCAAACTGAGAGAGGATATTTAAAATCATGTTCACTACCCTTGCATGCTGTGTTGCCTGAAAGGATTACAGCTAACATGCACCCATAAAGGGGAAAAAAGCGAGAGGGTTTCTATGCAGTTACTTTATGCTTCCCCGGGGCATTTATGTCCGCACATTCCTTTGAACCTGACCTTTTCTTTGTACACCTGCACAATAAATATTTAATAACTCATGTTGCTAGCTAAAAGATGTCTTATGTGTTTTTATTTATGGGGAGGTTTTACTGTGCTTGCTGTTAGGTCAGCAGGCAATCTAACCAAGTTTTGTTATATCAGGTGAGGAGGAGACAGAACTTGGGGGTGGAGAAGGGAGGAAATGATGGGACAGGAAGAGGGGCTGCAGTTGTGAGGGGGCAGAAAAGGAGTGAGAGGTAACTTCCTGATCTTGTGGGCAGGTTAATGTGGTTTCCAAAAGCACGGCATGGAGGTTTGGAACTAGCAGTGCAGGTACGTTGACTGCTGAGAGAAAAGGACTGTGTGTTGCCAGAGTTGTCAACATGCAGATTCTAGGCAATTTCTGGATCACAAGGTTGCAGAAGTTTCCCACACAGCAAGGTGTACACCATGACAAGCGATTTGGGTTGAGACAGGTGGTCTACATTGGCATTGTGTTTTGCCCACTTTCTGGTGTGTAACCAGTGATTTGAAGTTGTGATCTACCTGACACACTGACAATTCACTTGAATGGAAATGATCTGGCTCTTATTCCTGGTGTTCACCTCATACGATGTATGAGAGCAAATTTGGACCACATCAGAGATTTGTGTCCGGGGACTGTAATAGTTTTCTGATTTGGCTGAGTGTCTGCATAACTGCTACAGCAATAAGATGAAAGCTATTAATAAGTGTTGGAAGAAGATTAATCAGGAAATTGGATGGGTGATGGCTGACCAAAAGTCTACTGTATTGCACAGAAATATTGCGAGCTCTGAAACCTCACTGTTTTGGAAGCTTGGGTACTTTTATTGGACGGGGTCAGAGGATCTTTCTCTCAAATATAAAACTCTGTATTTTGGAACAGAAAAACATTTCTCTTACTGGCTCTGCCACAAACTCCAGCCTCTAACCATTCTGAAACCTGAACAGAAACCTGAACAGAAACACTATTCCACTGAAACAGTTTATTTTTAACTCCAGGCACTAAATATGAGTTGAGTTATGTGGGAGTGTAGGGGGGAAAGTAACAGCAATAGAAACTTTTGTATACCAGGGTGTGAAGACTTCAGGGAGATGTGTTCCCACCACCACAAGTAGGGGAGACTAGGTACAGTAGTGGGCCCGGTTACAGGGATGAAAGGTAGTGAATGGGTCAGGGATATGGCTGGGGAGGTGTGCCAAAGCAGAGCTAGTGGGGTCCAGCTGGGGTGTGCACATGGGGGGATGGGAATGGCAAGACAGTGGTGGGCTGGCTGGTTTAGTATGCAATTGTGGGATGTGTACAACTACCTAAATGCCTACTAACCCTACCACCAACATATCTTTCCTGTTCAAAAAACTAGGAAATTCAATAGTAAAACACTTTAACTTTCTATTAGTATAGTTTACTTGGTGGTTGATCACTGCCCACTTTGCAGAACTCTCAGTGGAGCAAAACTCAAACTTCTGAAAACTAGGAAATGCAATTAAGGTTGCCCATGCAACCTTAACTGTGCCCTCTTTCAGAAATGCCCCAATATGCCTCGTTAAAAACACGTAACTTTTACTCTGCCACCCTAAGAATTGTTGAAATGTACAAGCTTTTACAATCCCCAGGAATCCAGCTAACATTATGGAAGGACAAAGTGGGGGGGGGACAAAGGTTGCCCAATATCACATTCCATCTACCCTCTTCAAGCAATGCCTCAGTATGCACATACCACATATTCAGTAGAGATGTAAATAGCAGTTAAAAAAGGTGACCGTGTAACTAATTAAAACTGTATTGGTTTCACTGTTAAATGTCTAACCAGGGAACTAGGGGTGCCAGGGGTGCTACAGCAGCCCCATGTTTTACGTGGGGCCCGGCCACCGGCTGGAGTCATGGACAGGGAACGGAGTTTAATCATTAACCGAAACCAGTAAGACTGATGTGTATCAGTTAACTGGTTAAACTTTTACATCCCTAATACTCTCACTGGCCTTTGGCACTATTAAGATTCAGGAGGTTCCAGATCCTGGCCTACACTCATACACTTAGTCAATTCCCCTTTGTAATAAAACCCCTTTGCCCTGCAAAGTATATAATGTGCAATTCTGCACTGAAATAACACATACAGTATCCTGCAGTATACATGCAGCTCTTCCCTTTGCTCATGCACAAAGGGTGCAAAACAAAGATCTCCTCAAATCACAATCAATGCTTTAGTACGCACTTCAAAATAATCCAGACATCCTCATATCCCGAATACACCTTTACCAAACAGGCCTAACGAGTATCTTCACCATTTAGCACAGATACACATAACACACTGACTGCACCTGGAGCGTTTACAAATAACTCCCATTGGCTACTGCCAGCTCCAGGGGAACATAGGGAAGGTGGCGTGTGCAATCATTTTTTTCTTTGTCCTTTAATAGTTAGATGGAGCTTTGTGAGTGAGAATGAACGAGTTCTGAAAGCACATAAAGAATGTGTATTTCAGCAACTGTGGGGTTGGCAGAGTAAAGGTAAGTCTGTTATCCAGGTATATTGGGGCATTGCTGAAAGAGGGCAGTGTTAAGGTCTAATGCTTAGGTGGGCAACTTTAACTCTTCTGAAAACTGGGAAATACAGTTGGAGTTTTGCTCAACTAAACATTCTGCAACAGGATCACATACTGTACCACCCAGCAACCTTAATGGGATTTTTTGCCATTGAATATGTTCTAACAATTCTGTCAAGGGAACATTTGAGTTTATTTACAGTGAAGGAACTAAAATTTCCCATTACTCTTATTGATAACCTGTGGCTGCCTGGAATGCTGAGGTGTCTCTGCTTGTGTTTTGAAGTACAGTATGGGTTCCTAAGTGCTACTGGAACATAAAAATAAATAAATAAATAAACCTTTCAGTAAAGGAACATATCTAATGGAAACAATACACGTTGTTTTAATCCAACGGTGTAAACTTAAAATGGTGAAAAACTGAAAGCATTCTCTGTAAATTTAATCCCTTCTAATTCTTATTCAATTGCAGCCTTTATCATAAAGGAATCCAGTCATGTGAATTCACATGCTGAGACTAAATATAATATTGACAAATCTTAAATTGTAAAGAAATTAACCTCTGAAAAAGTCTACATAATTAAATGAGACTGTGTACACTTTTTAGATTCAGTGATGTAAACCCCATGCACTCAACTCCCAACTAAGTTATTTAGGAGGCCTATGCCCTGAGGACGGGCAGGATCAAACCCCTCAGAAGACAGAGCTGTTGGCTTCCATTTATTACTTTATACCGTTTTATGAATGTTTTTTCAAAAGAAATCTTCAAGGTTTCTAGTCTTTCTAGAGCTGCATTAATGCTAGACAACAGTATGGTAGCTTTACTTAACTTTTGAAATGGGGCATGAATACTTGGCTTAATTCCCTGTATTAGATGCGCAAAAAAAAGTGTACAGTATTTGTCCTTACCTTGAAAGGCTAGTTGTGTAAAGAGCTGAACTGTTTATCTGACATTGTTTTTGTGCTTGCTGTGCATACTGGAACAGTTTTTGAAATGTGAAGTTTAAGAGGATATGCAGAGAGGGACTTGCAGAGTCTGCAAAGTCCTTCAGGGAATCTCATTTTAATACACTGTCTCCTACAGAACTCCACAGGACCTGTAAGCAATAGGCTCTAAACTATTCAGTTGCTGGTTGCCATGGTGTTGCATTTAACAAATTCTATTACTGACTATTCATCATAGCCTACTTTTCCTTGTATAAAAAGGCATTAAAAATCTGTCTTCAAAACTAATTCCAAAATTATATTTAATAAATAAATATGCATGTATGCTAAAAGCATGAAAGTATCACTGAAAGTGATATGCAGCTTTTTCTAAATATTGTATTTCATTCAAGTCACTAAAATTGTTAAACATAGCCTACCTCCTTAACAATGTTGTGGGCTTCCTCAGCATTGAAGGTCATCTATAATTTAAAAAGTTAGAAGTATAATCAGTTACTTATAGCATTTCACATTATTCTGGGGAGAAAAGAAATACTTGGGATATAGTTTTCCTTACCCCAACTAGAAAAGGTATAGATCAAGCACCAGACCCAGTTAAATTGTATTTTAAACCCAAACTAGATCAAAAGTAGTTTTAAAAATACCTCCACATTCTTCAACACAGCACAGCTGCCATCTGGCATTAATCGCTGTGTTACAACCCCCTCAAAGAGGGATTTTAAAAGCGGAGGCCTGGATACCAGGGTCCAAACTCATTTTTCCCTATCCTAAAAGATTCTTATACCATGTCTCTAGGCATGCCTTACACATGATCATGAATATCCACCAGAACAAAAGACTGAATTGAACTCCCTTCATAGGGATCCCAATCCCACTCGCACTGAAATGAGGATTCCTATTGACTATTTTTTACACTTATTTTAACGATAAAACAGGGGATTGCAACCCTAGTACTACAACTGCTGAGTTTTATCGGCATTAGAATACCAAGTCACTTATTCAGAATATTTTTTTTTTATTTAAATCACCAGTCTTCTCTGCATTTGTCTGCTGATTTTCCCTTCTCATCTTTTGGTTCTTTTTTTCTCTGTTGCCTTCCCTCCATTAGTTTATTCCACATGTTACTTTCTCCTTCCACTCCCCCACATGCCTTACCTAATACACAACACTTTGGTGTTGGGTGCTGTCTTTACAGACAAAGATGCATAAGTAGCCTATCCAATGAGAAAGTATTAATTCTCATCATTTTTGCTATGCTCTAGTGGTTCCTAGAAGTGGAGAGGCAGGGTTGAATAGATTAAATCTGGTTAGTTTAATTCTTCTACTCTGGCTGGGAACAGCATGGCAAAATGAAATAAATAAGATCTTGTCATTCACTTTACTGTTCTTAGAGTGGGCCCAGAAGTTTTTTGCATTTCTTGTAAAAAAAACTGATTTATGCTTTGGGGTTACCAACCTGTCACAAATATCAATAGATAACTAAACCAGTAGGATTTTCAAAGGTTATTTTTGAAATATGAACACTGTGCTCTAGGAAGATTGTCCCTTAATCCTTGAAAGGCCACATCCTGTGACTGGTGTTGTGCAGGTGGACCCCTGATACTGATATCAATGGGGCTTTGCGCATGGTGCAGAAAGCTGTGCAAGCAGATCCAGTTGCAGGAACTAGCCCTAAATCAAATCACTCCCTCTAAAGCCATTTTGCCATTCTCAACTTCTCTGCACTTTTTCAAAGCTCAAGAATTGTCCTAAGAATATATTCTCTTTTTACACAGGAAGACAGGGAGGAAAAAAACAGATGTAGATTTATTTAGAGTGAACTTAATAAACTGAAACTTCTACACTTGTTTGCACACCCCCCGTCCACATCCCTTCTCCACAGAGATGCTGAAGCCTTCTTGCAGATGATTTTTTCATACCTTCGCCCCAGCAACTGAGCTTATGTTTTCTGGAGCAATAGTTGTATCTAGCTCTGCTTCAAACCACTGCCTACTCCCTATCAAGGACGTTGCAAGAAGCAGCTGCTGGTACAAATCTGGCTCCCTGCAACTCCCACCCTGCCAGACCCCACCAGCCTCGTCCCCAGCGTGACTCTCTTCCCAGCCGCAGCCCAGGAGGGAAGGGGGCCTTCTGGACCCGGGCCCTGCGGCAGCGCCCTACACCCAGCCGCTGTCACACGGGGCCAGCACCTGCCTGACACAGACACCCCGCAAGGCGGCGGACCCCGCGGGATACACAACTCGGTGCCACCCCCGGGCCGCGCGGGCTCCGCGCTGCGGGACACGGACACTGACACTCCAGCGAGCTGCGGCCCGACGCCCCTTCCCCGGGGCTCCGGCCGCCGGCGGTTTGATTCCCCGGGGCCCAGCCCCCGAGGCCGCTCGCTCAAAGCCCGCCCCGCTGCCCTCGCGCCGGGCGAGCCGCAGCGACCCCCCGCAGCGCCCCACCTCGTCGTTGTGGGGGTGAAACTCCTCCATGGCCCGGCTCCGGCGGCGTCTCTGGGCCTGGCGCGGCTCCGTCTCCCCCGCCCCGGCCGGCCTGCGGGCCTCCTGCGGCAGCGACCCCTGCCGGGCGCCGGGGGGAGCGCGCCCGTCGGAGCTCCCGGCACAACCGGATGGAGGCCCGGGGAGGGGCGGGGGGTGGCGATGGCGGCGGCGGCGGCGGGGGTCCAGGTGCGGGGAGGAGACGAGACTCCTGAAGTGCACCTGACCGCACCGCCCGCTCCTGCTCTGGAGCAAGTGGGCAGCAGTGAAGGGGCTGATGTCTGTGGTGAAAGCCCGTCGGTCACGTGCTGCCTGGTGCTGTGTTCTGGTGCCCTGTCAAAAGGGGGACAAATGGGCTTGTGTGCTGCTCTCACCTCCCCGCCTCCAGCCCCTGCCGTGTATAATAAAGGCTGGAAAGAGCTTATGAGCAGGGCCGGCTCCAGGCACCAGCCCACCAAGCATGTGCTTGGGGCGGCGTGGCGGGGCCCTGGCTGGGCTCGCCACCCTCCCCCGGGTGCTCCGGGCGGTCGGGGAGAGCGGAGAGCCATGGCGGGCTCGCCGCCCTCCCCCCAGCGCTCTGGCCGCCAGGGAGAGCGGAAAGCCCCGGCCCAGGCTCTCCGCTCTCCTCCTGGCGCTCTGGCCGGTCGGGGATTGCGGGCCCGCGGCCGGGCTCGGCGCCCTCCCCTGCCATGCGGGGGTGTGTGTGTGGCTTTTTTGCCTAGGGCGGCAAAAAAGCCAGAGCCAGCCCTGCTTATGAGATTGGTGTGTGGGGAGGGGGATTCTTTCCTCTTCTGTTTTACCCCTAGAAATATCAAGTCTGGCTCCCCTGGGTTTGCTGGAGAACCCTTGAGGTTTCCGGTGCCGCACTGTGGACAGGCGGTGGCCTACTGGCTAAGGTACCAGGCTGGCACGCAGGCGGGCTGGCTGTTTCTTTTCCTGGCTCTGCACGTGTTAGAGCTGTGTGATTTGGGACAAATTATTAAATTTTATGTGCTTAAATCTTCCCTGCTGAAAAGTGGAGCTGATGCTTAGGCACCTTTTGTTAAACACTTGTGGATGAAAAATGCTGTATAAAGCGGTATAAAAATGCTTTATGAGCTTTTGCGTCTCTTCCTTGGGGGCTGGGGTGCTGGGATCTTTACAGATGGGCTTTCCCTGTTAAGCCTTGGCGTTAAATAGGAGTTAAAACATCTTAAACTGCTGGAGGAAAAAAAAAAAAAAGTTATGAATATTGGTCATGGACTTGTATCTGATACATGTGTTATAGTCCTGGGTAACACCTACCAGACAGGATTTACATTGGTACCAGACAGCTATGTAGTGATGGTCCATCAAGGACACTTCACTCTCCCAGTGGGCCATAGAAGAAACTCATCCCGCCCAGATAGCTGTATGGTCTTCCTGCTGATGCATCAGTTTCCGAGGGGCCAATAACCACCTCCTGTGAGTCATCAAAGCATGTAACGGCATGTGATACTCTCATATGACCCTGGACTTCATCTTGGCCCAGTAATTTTCCATGCACCTGGGCTGTGAGTTTAGTTGGGACAGCAAAATTCCATGCACATGGCAGAGGATATATAAGGACCCTGACATATATCCATTTTTGTCATCATTTTCTCTAGACTGGATTTCTAACAAGGAAGTTCTAAACAAGGACTGATGATCTCCAACCTGTTTGAGTAATTTCAGGGAGAGAGTTTTGCAAGCTAGCAGTTTATTCCATCATTGCTATGATCCTGATCTATGAACACTGAAAAATCACTTGTATCTATATGATCTATTAATCATTTATAACTCACTTCTTTTCTTTTATTATTAAACCTTTAGTTTTTAGTTAGTAAGGATTGGTATCAACATAATTATTGGATAAGATCTGAGTTATATATTGACCTGGCTAAGTGGCTGGTCCCTTGGGATTAGAAGGACCCTACATTTGATTAAATTGGTTTTCAGTAACCACTCATCTTAAAGTTCAGTGTCTGTGTGGTGAGCCAAGGGCTGGAATGCCTAAGAAGACTGCATTTTTGGCTTCTTTGTTAACCAGTGTGGTGAGACATAAGTTCACTTTTGTTACTGGCTTGGTATAATCTAACGATAGAATAACCACCAGTTTGGGGTGAGTCTGCTCTATTTCTCAGCGGTCTGTCCTGAATTTTGTATTCTCAGCTGTGACCCACTGAGGCATGGTGACCTCTTCCAAGATGTTTCAGTGAGGCATTTACAATCTCGCTTTAAAAACAACAAAGCCCAATTATTTTTATCTCTGCTAGGGAGCCCTGTAATTCTGTAAATGAGACACTTCCTCATGGGAGCAATAACTTTTTTTTCCTTCTGCTTCTAGATGAATTTATCTGCATGACCTTGTCATGCATCTGATGCAAAGTCACCATGTTGCAGATGGAAGAACAGGAGTACTTGTGGCACCTTAGAGACTAACAAATTTATTAGAGCATAAGCTTTTGTGGACTACAGCCCACTTCTCTGGATGCATATAGAATGGAACATATATTGAGGAGATATATATACACACATACAGAGAGCATAAACAGGTGGGAGTTGTCTGGTAAGGTGTCCGGTGTATTGCTTGATCTGGTAAGACAACTCCCACCTGTTTATGCTCTCTGTATGTGTGTGTATATATATCTCCTCAATATATGTTCCATTCTATATGCATCCGAAGAAGTGGGCTGTAGTCCACGAAAGCTTATGCTCTAATAAATTTGTTAGTCTCTAAGGTGCCACAAGTACTCTTGTTCTTCTTTTTGCAGATACAGACTAACACAGCTGCTACTCTGAAACCTGTCATTTTGCAGATGGGTATTAAAAGTGAATTGCAAGGTAATGTTCTCTAATTGCTGCATTTAATTTAAAAAGTTAATACTGACATTTACTTTTATTCTTGCACATAATAAAACAATGAATAGCTAATAAATAGGAAGTCACCACTATCTGTTGTTGTTTGAGAGACAGGATGGGCAACCAGCACAAAATACTGCAAGTTGGAGTACTGAAGTACTGAGACTTTTCAGTGTTGTAACTTTTGTGAATTATTTTGTTCACAACATAGAAAGATTTAGCCACTGTAACATCATTCTTCTCTTCCCCTAACTCTCTCTAATTTGAAAAAGACTTTTAGGTCTAAACTCAAGACTGGGAGGCAGGAACTCCTGAGTTCCACTCCTAGTTTTGACTGTGAGGTTCCTTAACAGGATTGATATATGCCTGCCTACCTCACAGGAGTATTTTGTGGATTAATTTTGCACAGCACTTTGAAAATATAAAAAACACATACCAAATTATCATTTTATTTTGACTTCAGTCACTTGCCCTGGAACTAGCTTTCAGGTTTGGCATGTGCTGCAGGACAGAGTAGGAGAAGATTGATCATGAGGGAGAAATCCCTTGTTTAAAATAGATATTGTTATGCGCAAGCACAAATGGAAACCGAATAATGGAAGAACACTTGAAGCTTATATAGTTTTTCAGCATAACGTATTTGATTTTTCTATTGTATCACAGCACCTCTTTAATGTCCCATGCAATGCTTTCTCAAGACTCCATGCTTTGAAGCTATCTCCAGCAAATCAAAATGTTAGATTTTTTTTTAAGATAAATTATTACTATGACAGCTAATGGTAACATTCCATCTTGCTGAATTTAAACTGATAGAAGTTTTCTGTAAGATATACGTGTAGAATATATACTAGTGAGCCACATTGTGGAGAAGAAATCAGCGATGTGGAAGGGGGATTTACCCCAAGGTGGGAAAAGTTCTCTCTCTTTGGAGTCTTTTCAGGATGTAGGAAAGTATAAAATTAAAATAGCTTCTAGTTCATCTTTGCTTATCTCTTCCCAACTACTGAGCAATTGCTATTGTTTTTCCACTGTGTATTTAATTTGTCTCAGAGAGATTCAACAGTCATTCAACTAATTTCAACAGTCAAAATTCTTCCTCTTGTCATGGAAAATGACTAAACCTGTTACTGATGGCACAAAAACACAGGTAAATTGAAAAGAAATATTTTGACCTCCTGTTCCACGGTGTATTGCTTGATCATGCTACTTATTGTTTTATTACACTAGAGGGAACTATACGCTGGCAAGTGAAGATGGGTAGTTCAGTATAGCTCTGTCAACTGTAAAAGGAACTGTGCTGAAAGAGATGATACAGAAGTAGACCCTTGAACTTTTGTTTCATGCACTACAGACTTTCTTCATTCAAATGAAGAAAAAGAGAGCATAAATGCAGAGAATAAACAGAGCAGTTTGAATCTATGATTCAATTAAATCATTCTGGTGACATCAAGTAAATACGTGTTGGGGAAGGATGATGATTTTACATATGGGAGTGGTAGCAATCTATGAAGAGTCTATGCTGCTTGAGATGATTCAGTATAATGTAAGTGCTAATGCTGCTAAAGTATCAAGGAATAACATTTATATCACTTTTTATTTAAAATGTTTATTATAGTTAAACTATAAAGGTCTACCTTAAACTGCCAGAGACAAAAGCAGTAAAATTCTGGCATTAGTTTGTCCCGGCTTTCTTCGCCATTTTTGGGCAGATCCTGTACTTCTTATTCAGACAGAAGTCTAATGAGAATCCTGCCTGGATAAGGAGTGCAGGATTTGTCCCATCGTGTATATGTATTGTCAAGAGATGCTTTAATAATATTAAAATAAAACTAGTGGTTTGCTAATTACACCCTGGATAATTAAACGCTTATTAAATAAGAGAGTTCTTAGTTGAGTCATTATGGATATTGCTATCTGCATAGCTGTAAATGGTCCCTTTAAAGAGTGTCCTGTACATGTAGGATCTTATCTATACTGGAATATTGCATCCTGTTAGAACACCTGTTGAATGATATGGTGGACCAGTTTATATGAAGTATATGTAGGCATAGGTATTGCATTAGGTATATTCATGAGGTATTGTATGCCCATAAAGGTAGTAAGGCTAATGCTCCCAGTTGAGGTATATATGCCCTGTAATAGCATTGCAAATAGGAATTCATATAGGAAAGAAGATTAGGTTAGGGATAGCATAGCTGTACGGATTGTAAGGCAATTAGCCAAAGTACACCAAATACCATTTAAGCATTACAGCAATCAAGTAGACAAAGGCGGCATAATGACTTTTCACAGGGTTACATATTTCATAGAAAAAGACTGGGAATTGTTAAGGTTTCAGACAATCAGTCCAGAACCCTATCTGTTTTTCTCTGCACTTTCTTCATGTCAGCAGGGAGATAAAGCAGAATCTAAGACTGAGAAATTGCTAGATTTTTGATATAGACATTCAGTGGAACAGTAACATGATCATTGCCCTTGACATAGTTTGCGACTCCCTTCCGCTTCTGCAGCACTTCTGAGGGGACCAACTTGGGGAATAACATCACAGCAGCATAACTCATTGGTCTTCCCTTTGCTTTTTTGAATAAGTGCCTTCTCTGCCTCCTAATCCCTTGTCTCAGTATAACCAGGGCCGGCTCTAGGATTTTTGCCGCCCAAAGCAAAAACAATTTTGGCCGCCCCCCCCCCTTATTTAATTACCCCACCCCCGGCCCCGCCTCAACTCCGCCCCTTCCCCAAATCCCCAGCCCTGCCTCCTCCCCCCAGGCTCTCAAGCCTAGGAGGGAGGGAGGGGGAGAAGTGGCGCCACGCCGTGGCCACTCGGAGTCTCCCCCTCCCTCCCAGGTTTGAGAGCCTGGGAGGGAGGGGGAGACTCCGAGTGGCCGCGGCATGGGCACCGCTTCTCCCCCTCCCTCCCAGGCTCTCAAGCCTGGGACGGAGGAGGAGCAGTGGCGCGCGAAACGGCTGCTCGGGATCTCCTCCTCTCTCCCAGGTTTGAGAGCCTGGGAGGGAGGGTGAGTAGCGGCGCGCGAATCAGCTGTTTTGCGCGCCATGGCAGCAGCAGCGGAGGTGAGCTAGGGCGGCCGGGGCACATTTTTAGGGGCAGCATTCTGGCGCTGGCCATGCTGCCCCTAAAAATGTGCCGCCCCCAAGCACGAGCTTGTTTTGCTGGTGCCTAGAGCCGGCCCTGAGTATAACATCATCAAGAGTCGGGACTGCTTACAGGGGATGCAGAGGGGATCACTATCCAGTTCACTTCCGCACCATATTATTTCCTCCAAGGCACAGCATAAACTTCAAACCCCAAACCGGGAACAGAAATCCCAACATCCTAATCTAGCCCTTATGTATTGCACACCACTTATCATCTCTGAGGCTTCCCAAGACTGGGATGAATCTCAAGGGATGGAATTCAGAAATAGAGGCTAAAACAAAACAAAAAAATACTGTACTATCCTGTATCAAGAGCTGAGCAGTTGACCGATATGAAAGGGAAGAAACAGGTCTAAGGATGAGATGTCTGAAGCCTTCCTTACAGACTTTCCAAAAAACCCTCGAAAACTACTGACAACTGGAAAGTGTTTTTGATGTCTGAAAGAGAAAGACAGGCAGCTATCCAGCGACAGCATTGAACTGGCCCGAGACTGTTGCCATGACGAAAGATGCTACGGAGAAAGATAGGGACTCCTGGAGCCAATGATCAGGCAGAACGTTCTGTTGGATTGCATAGTGAAGTTAGGCCAGCAGACAATCCAGCATCTTCAACCAGAACCGGTCATGTTCTGCAGCCCCTCGATTCTCTAGGGTACTGGGAACACCAGCCTATGTTCCCTGCTGTAGACCTGCAGCCTTGCTCCCAGAAGCCATTTACTTCCCCAGCCTCAGCACAGGGTAGTAAGAACACCACATGGGAGCCCAATGCACATGACAGCTGTGACCCCAATACACTACCATAGAAGGCAGAGGATCTAGAAGAAGCAAAGGCAAGATGTTCACCTGCATGTGAACAGAAGCCCCATCCCCTGACTTATTGTGTGTTGCCCTCTTCAGCCCACTGTGTGTGAAAGTAATTTTTTCACTTTAAAGCTGTGTTTGATGTTGTTTTAATCACTTGGGGGGGTGGACCATTGCTAGATAGTGACCTGTTTGTGAACGATGGTAAACAGCATGCTAGTTAGGGTGACCAGACGTCCCAATTTTATCGGGACTGTCCCAATATTTGCTTGTTTGTCCCACGGGACACTGGACAAAAAAGCAATTTTGCCCTCCGCTCCAGCGCACAGGCGGAGCCCAGAGGGGCTCTCGCCCCCAGCCCCGCCCCCTCCTTCTCCCATTGGATCCCTCCCAAAATCCCTGGCCCAGCCCCGCCCCCTCACTACCCCATTGGATCCCTCCCCAAATCCCCATCCTGGCCCCACCTCTTCCCCAAGCACGCCGCATTCCTCCTACCTTCAAGGCTTGCGCTGATCAGCTGTATAGCGGCGCAAGCCTGGAGGGAGGGGGTGGCCCTCAGCACTCACCCTGCGAACTGCTCCAGTCCAGCTTCTCCAGGAAGGTGAGCACACCCCGGCAGAGATCCCACAGCGGCTCCCTCCGCCCGAGCCCCCGGTAGAAGGTGAGGCAGGCCTGGGCCTCCTGCGCCGTGCCCATGGCTCACGGAGCGGCCTGGCCCGGGCAGGGAGGGTGGCCAGGAAGCGAGCCAGGCTGCCCCGGGAATCTAGTGCAGCACGTGGGCTTGGCAGCTCCGGGGCCACCATAGAGTCGGGTGGAGATGGGGTTGTGCCACCTGGCGGGGTGGCGGGCGCTCTGGCGGCTTTTTTTTTTTTTTTTTTGCTCCACCACCGGCTTTTTTTTCCCTTCGCCAAGCCCATGGTCCCAATATTTCGTGTTTGTCATCTGGTCACCGTAATGTTAGTATGCTGTCACTGCAGCTTTGAGGTGAGCTCAGCACAGATCTCAAAAGAGCTGTTTGCCATCCAGAAATCCTGTCACCACTGCATGTCCTCCCAGGTCTGCAGAACCATCCTTTCCAACCAATTGATACTGGTTTCCAAGACCAGAAATGGCATTGTGCTGTGTGAAGCTACTCCAAGAACAGCTCGTGTAGTACCCTGAGCAACTGCTATGTCTACACTATGAAATTAGGTAGATTTTGTAGAAGTCGATCTTTAGAAAGCGATTTTGTACAGTTGGTCATGTATGTTCCCACTAAGCGCAGTAGGTCGGCAAAGTGTGTCCTCAATACCGTGGCTAGCATCGACTCATGGAGTGGTGCACTGTGGGTAGCTATCCCACAGTCCCTACTGCCCATTGGAATTCTGGGTTAAGCTCCCAATGCCTGATGGGGCAAAAACATTGTCACGGGTGGTTTTGGGTACATGTAGTCAGTCTCCCCTCCCTCCCTCCTTCCTTGAAAGCAATGGCAAACAATCGTTTTGTGCCTTTTTTCCTTGGTTATCCATGCCGACGCCATAGCACGGCAAGCATGGGGCCTGCTCAGCTCACTGCTGCTGTTGTGAGCATTATAAACACCTCACACATTATCCTGCAGTATGTGCAGAACCTGGCTAGGAGACCCCAGCATGAGGACGATTGTGAGGAAGACATGGACACAGATGTTCCTGAAAGCATGGGATGTGACAATTGGGATATCATGGCGGCAGTGGGGCAGGTTGATATAGTGGAATGCTGATTCTGGGCCCAGCAAACAAGCACAGACTGGTGGGATCGCATAGTGTTGCAGGTATGGGATGATTCCCATTGGCTGCGAAAGGCCACTTTCATGGAACTGTGTGAGTTGCTTTCCCACGCCCTGAAGCGCAGGAATACCAAGATGAGACTTGCCCTGCCAGTTGAGAAGCGAGTGGCAATAGCCCTGTGGAAGCTTGCAATGCTGACTGCTATTGGTCAGTCGGGAATCAATTCGGAGTGAGCAAATCTACCGTGGGGGCAGCTGTGATCCAAGTAGCCAAGGCAATCAGTGATCTTCTGCTAGCAAGGGTAGTGACTCTGGGAAATGTGCAGGTCATAGTGGATGGCTTTGCTGCAATGGGGTTCCCTAACTGTGGTGGGGCGATAGACGGAACTCATATCCCTATCTTGGCACTGGATCACCTTGCCAACCAGTACATAAACCACAAGGGGTACTTCTCAATGGTGCTGCAAGCACTGATGGATCACAAGGGATATTTCACCGACATCAGCATGGAATGGCTGGGAAAGGTGCATGATGCTCACATCTTTAGAAACTCTGGGCTGTTCTAACAGCTGCAAGATGGGACTTACTTCCCGGACCAGAAAATTACCATTGGGGATGTTGAAATGCCAATAGTTATCCTTGGGGACCAGCCTACCCCTTGCTCTCTTGGCTCACGAAGACATACACAGGCAGCCTGAACAGTAGTAAGGAGCAGTTCAACTGTAGGCTGAGCAAGTGCAGAATGGTGGTAGAATGTGTCTTTGGACATTTAAAAGCTTGCTGGCACTGTTTGCTGACTAGCTTAGACCTCAGCGCAACCAATATTCCCATTGTTATTGCTGCTTGCTGTGTGCTCTGTAATATCTGTGAGAGTAAGGGGGAGACATTTATGGCGGGGTGGGAGGTTGAGGCAAATCGCCTGGCGGCCAGTTTTGAACAGCCAGGCACCAGGGCGATTAGAAGAGAAGCTAGGTATGCTGCATTAGAGAGGCTTTGAAAACCAGTTTCATGACTGGCCAGGCTATGGTGTGACAGTTGTGTGTGTTTCTCCTTGATACAAACCCACCCCCTTTGTTGAATTTACTTCCCTGTAAGCCAATCCCCCTCGCCCCTTCGACCACAGCTGGCAAAGGAAATAAAGTCCCTGTTGTTTTGAATCCATGCATTCTTTATTTATTAAGAAAAAAGTGAGATCACAGACAGGGTAGCCTGGGTGGGCTGGGGAGGAGGGAAGAACAAGGTAACATTGCTTATTGTCGCCACACTACAAATCAAAACTGTTTGAATGACAGCCTTCTGTTGTTTGGGCCATCCTCTGGAGTGAAATGGCTGGGTGCCCGGAGCCTCCCCCCCTCCGCATTCTTGGGCATCTGGGTGAGGAGGATATGGAACTTGGGGAGGAGGGCAGGCGGTTATACAATGGATGCAGTGGTGGTCTGTGCTCTTGTTACCTTTCCTGCAGCTCCACCAGACACCTGATCATGTCCGTTTGCTCCCCCATTAGTCTCAGCATCTCCTCCTACATGTTCTGATCACGCTCACTGAATGCTTTCCTGGCCTCTGCCACCATGCATTCAGCTGTGCCCTATCAGTTCGGGAGGACTGCATGATCTCAGAAAACATGTCATCGCGCGTGCGTTTTTTTGCCTTCTAATCTGCAATAACCTCAGAGAAAGAGATGATATGGGGAGCATAGACTCATTTGCACCTGCAGGGAGGATAAAAAGGGAGAGTAAAATTTAAGAAGATACATTTTTGAGAACAAAAGGGAGACTCTTTCACAGTGAATCAAGCAATTCACAGCAGACAGCACATGGGCTTTAGGTACAAGGTCACATTTTGCCTTTTATATTGAGCGCCTGCCAGTATGGTGACACATCACACATAGCTGGGCAACAGAATTCGGTTTCCAGGCTGCCATGGTAAGCCAAAGGGTATGCAGGGTTGGCTTCTTCCGCATTCATAACATGCGGGAATGGTTTCAAACTGCAGCACCCTCCTTTCCCATAGCAAGCAATGCCAGTTGGGTTTGCCATTTAAAAGGAGGGGACTGGGGTTTTGGGTTGAATATGCAGCACACCCCTCCCCCCACTGCGTGGCTATTCTCCGGGATGATCCCTTTTAGCCAAGCGCAGAACCTTTTTCTGTTCCCTAACAAAAATTCCCCTATTTCAACCAGGTGACCATGAATGATATCACTCTCCTGAGGCTGACACAGAAAAGTAAAGGCCGAATGTCGCATGAATGCGACCCACCCCCAGGACCATTTGCTGCCATGCTTTGTGCTGCAATGATTCCAGACTACTTGCTACTGGCTTGGTGTGGTAAAGTGTCCTACCGTTGAGGACGAAATAAGGCAGCCCTTTCCAGAAACCTTCTGCAAAGGCTTTCAGAGTATCTCCAGGAGAGCTTCATGGAGATGTCCCTGGAGGATTCCCACTCCATCCCCAGACACGTTAACAGACTTTTCCATTAGCTGTACTGGCCGCGAATGCATCCCAATTATTCAGGGCAAATCAAATATTAAACACAATTGCTTTTAACCCCTGTAGTGTAGCTACAAATGTGCACTCACCAGAGGTGCTTTCTCCGCCTTCAGGGACCGGGAACCCGTCTTGGGAGGGTATTGGCTCCAGGGTGATGAAAAGGTCCTGGCTGCTGGGGAGAACGGATTCTCCACTTGCCTGCTGCACATTCTCCTCCTCTGCCTCTTCCTCATCCACAAAATCCTCCTCCCTGTTGCCTGAGACTCCCCCCTTGCAGGTGCCCACAGACAGTGCTGGGGTACTGGTAGGGTCCCCCCCTAGAATCGCATGCAGCTGATCATAGAAGTGGCATGTCTGGGGTTCTGACCTGGAGCGACCGTTTGCCTCCTTTGTCTTGAGGTAGGCTTGCCTGAGCTCCTTAACTTTCACACAGCACTGCTGTGTCCCCCTGGTGTAGCCTCTCTCCACCATGCCCTGTGATTTTGGCATATATATATATATCAGCATTTCTTCTTTTTGATCGGAATTCTGCCTGCACAGATTCTTCTTCCCATACAACAATCAGATCCAGTGTCTCCCATTCGCTCCATGCTGGAGCTCATTTGCAATTCTGAGACTGCATGGTCACCGAGCTGTTGAGCTCTCCATGCTGACCAAACAGGAAATGAAATTCAAAAGTTCCCGGTGCTTTTCCTGTGTACCTGGCTAGTACATCGAGTTGAAAGTGCTGTCCAGAGCAGTCACATTGGAGCACTCTGGGAAAGCTCCCGGAGGCCAATACCATCGAATTGCACAATGCTGCGTCTGCACTATCCCAAATTTGAACCAAGAAGGTGGATTTTAGCGCTACTCTCCTCATCAGGGAGGAGCACAGCCGTCGATTTTAAGAGCCCTTTAGGTCAACGGAACAGGGTTGGTAGTGTAGCCGCTTATAAAATCGACCTAACGTGGCTAAATTCAACCTAACGTCATAGTGTAGACCAGGGCTCAGTATCTTTCCTTCTCCTTCTGCTGCTGTTGTGGCTGCATCCGCGGTTTGTTGGTTGAAATCCAAAGCCCCCCCAGCACCGAGAGCTCAAATAAAGCCCAAACAGTCTTTGCATGTTTGTCATTGCTGGCATGGAGCACTGTTGTGTCCATGCTGGCCTATGGCAATTCAGAAATAGCTCTAGCCCACCTTGGAAGAGAGGAACGACAGGATGGAGGGAGCAGAATCATGGGATTTGGGGAGTTTGACCCCAAGTCCCAGAATTCCACTGTTTGTTCAGTAATAATTTCTCTTGTTTTCCTTTAGGAGCAGTTTCAACAGGTATTAAACCTCCCATAAGAATTCAGTCTGCTTCCTACAGGACACTTTGCCAGGCAGTCTTGCTAATGTAAGTCATATGAAATTTAGTAACTGAAAGAATTTCCATTTAGTTTCTTAAAGAAACAACTCAGATAGTATTTGCTTAATTCTCAGCATATAGCAAAGTTAAAAATTGTAACAAGGTCTTTTGAGTCCAATTCCAGTTCCTCAACCACAAGGCTATCATTTCACTTTATCCTCTCAACTTCAGAATGTAGCTCTTGAAGAGATCTTGCTAGAAAAAGCAAGCACAAATAACAGGTGTAGTAGTTTTTCTTTGGATCCAGTGCTTGCAGTGGCAGGCAGCCCAGTCCCCCGCACCTCCATATTACTCTAGAAAAAGCTTTTACTTGATAACTTTATTTAAATACAATTCTCTTTAAAATGAAGCCTTTTACCAAAGCTGCCTTCCTCTGTCCGCATCATTAATAGTGTGTATATTCTATGTCATTGAATTCTCTCTCTTTCTCTGGGGGGAAAAAAGTGTCTAGGGTAAAACTTTCAAAATTGCTTAAGGGCCAGATTTTTAAAAATACTTTTATGGGCTAGGTGAAACCTTGTAATGGGTTGGATTAAAACCATGTTGAAGTTGATAGGTATGAACTCACCTTTCAATTAACAACTGTAAACATAAACTCACACCTAAGACAAAAGGTGTGTGAGAATCCACTCCAGAGCTTTTGGGCTGAGTATTGTGTAGAGTAAGTGTGTGAGAGTAGGAGAGAACACAGGCACAGACAAGAACAAAGCGAGTGAGAAGAAAAGAAGCAAAAGCCAAGGAGGGGCCTGCAAGTACCGTGTGATTCTGGAAACCCTAGAGAGAGAGAGACTTTGCATCTGGTGTTGGCTAAAGAGGCTTGGGAGCTGAATGCTAAGGGCTTGTCTGCTTTGCTGCAGCTGCAGCACTGTAATGCTTTAGTGAAGACGCTATCTATGCTGACGGGAAGGCTTCTCCTGTCCGTGTGGTGATCCACCTCCTTGAGAGGTGGAAGCTATGGCCATGTCTACCCTACCAGCTAAGTTGGCACTGCTGCGATCGATGCAGCAGTGTTGATTTAGCGGGTCGGGTGGATTTTCCATCACTGGCAATTTTTAAATCAAGATTGGATGTTTTTTTCTAAAATACTCTTTAGAAATTATTTTGGGGAAGTTATATGGCCTCTATTATACAAGAGGTCAGAGTAGATGATCACAGTAGTCCTTTCTGGCCTTGGAATCAATGAATCTTCCTCAGTTGTGGGATGTGGCTTTTTGGGGATCTAGTAAAATGCTCTTAGATAGATAGTTCCCAATTATCATTCACATTTTCCTGTTTCCATTTGCTCCCAAATGACTTAGCTCATAGTTGTTTTCAGCTTTCAGAGTGCCAGTTGCACAAAGTATGAAAGAGTGTGTGTGTGTGTGTGTGTGTGTGTGTGTGTAATATAAAAAAATGGGTGTGGACTATATTCTGTTTGCATATAACAAGTGTAATCGAGTCATGATTACTTGTTCCTAAGCTACCACTAACTTTGAGTTCTGTGATCAGTTCCTCTCTGTGTCAAGATGAAATAGAATTTTGCTATATTGAATGCAGCAATTTTTGAGTTAGGAAATTGTCATTTATTATAATTAGAAATTCCGAGGATGTTTCAGTAATGGCAGCATGAGACCTCCATCCTATCACTAAGCTTGAAATCCCACATTATAATGCAGCTCTTCTCCCCTCTGCCCCCCACCCACGTATGGATAGGTGCTTATGGAGCTGGTCATACTGTTCTAGTGTGATTTGGTGGTCTGTAACAGACACCAGCTAGTACCTCATCTTGTGTTTTATTCGTTAGGACATTGATCTATAAGCATTCAAGATGACTTTCTTCCAGTGCCAGTGACTCAGAAGCAGGTAATGCCACTCTCTTCCCCTTTTGCCCACTTGATCCTTCCTAAACAGGTTTATAAATGTGGCTAAAGGGAAACCAGTAGAAAGTAAGTAGATCCCTGGCTGTCAAATGTATGAAAGGTGAGCACACATGTGTTGCTGCTATTTCAGATGAATATCTATGTGTGTAAGATTTATCTTTCCCTTAAAAAATACATTCTAATTATATTAAAAGCTTTTTATAAATATCTGCTTATATGAATCTCTTCACTGACTGAAATAAATGCTCTTGCCATAGGCAGACGGAATTAATTATTATAGACCAAACTTCCTTTTCATTTCTACCTTTAAGATGTAATATCCCATTCACATAGGATACATAGGACCCTAGATACTTGACTTTTAAAAATGTAAATCTGTTACAGGAAAGAGAGCAGGGCTATATCTTCTTACTTTAGATTTCATCTGACTCATACCCAGGCTCAAAATAAAGAATTGCAGAGCCCCGCATACTATGGAAATTGCCCTGCCTTCCTTAAACTAGACAGCATTTGAAATGCAAGAATATTGCTGTCCTAGGCAAAACTTCAGTGTGCCGACGCCAGAACAGAGGCTCTCAGCTGGAGTGTGAGATGTTGGACTTTCTGGGGCAGTAAAGCAAACCTACTGATGGTTCAGTGCAGGGCCGGCTCCAGCTTTTTTGCCACCCCAAGCGGTGAAGAGAAAAAAAAAACTGATTGAGCTGCTGCCGAAGTGCCTTAGAGGAAGACACGGAGAAAAGAACCCGCCGCTGAACACTAAAGCGGAGCACCGCCCTGATAACACTGGTCTACAATTTTTGAGAAGTCGTCTGCTTCAGAGATAAAATGTGCTATTTATTATGTATTTTGATGTGCTGAATTCAGATATGACAATTAAAACAACTGATTGGCTACTGTTTCTAAGATATTTAAGTTTTTACATTTTATGTCTATGTATATTGTGTAGATAGTAGAGTTTTAATCATAAATTGTAAACCTAGGTCTTTTCATGTGATTATGGTTGCTTTACATGATAATATTTCACCTGTCCTGTTTATGTAACACTTTAAAAATCAGCAAAAGGGTTATATAAATAAAATTTATGATGAAACAAAAGGCAAAAAACTATTATGTACATAGTTTAGTCCTATTCAGTGTCTACTCGGCACTTCTTGGCTTGTCTCTTGTCACTGTCCAGCAATAGTCTGCAAGCATTGATGGGCTCCATTTGCCCTGATAGCGTTTCTCCATTATTGCAATGTCCTGGTGAAATCGCTCACCGTGCTCATCGCTCACTGCTCCGCAGTTCGGTGGAAAAAAATCCAGATGAGAGTGCAAAAAATGTGTCTTTAGTGACTTGTTGCAACATGTTATACTGCACTTTTGTGATGCAAAAGTCACTTCACCACAAACATAGCAGAAGTTATCTGCACTGTTCACATAAGTACGAGGACTTGCTTCCTCTCTATTTATCAGCCCCCAGCAGCTGGGGTTGCTTTCCCTCTAATTAGTCCTTCAGCTGTGGCTACACTTGTCAATTGATCCTCTATTTAGGTCCCGATTAACCTATATTGGTGGTGATTTGAGTGACAGGGTATTGAGTCAGCTTCTGGCTCTGAACCTGGGTCATGGAGCCATAACAGCACCTACTGCAAAGGACTATGGGTATTTTCTAGATATGCCACCTTTTTGCCAAGGTGGTGCTGCTGACCTATGGAATCAAGGTTACTAATGTCTCTGAAATAATGGAAGGCTTCGAATAATCTTGAGGTTTCCTAAGCTGTGCTGGAGCTATTGATGGAACTCGCATCTCAATTCTTTGCCTCTTCTCAATAGATCATGGAATTCTACCACATAAGTCATACGGGCTGTGGTGGATCACAGAAGACCCTTAATGGATGTAAGCCTGGCAAGATTCATGATGCCAAAATATTAGAGAATTCCAGACTGTACAGGAAGAGACAGGTGGGGACACAGTTCTCCAGCAACAGGGAAAGAATGGTGCATCTGCTAACTCTTTCTCTGGAACTCTGCCATCCTTTGTGGCACTGGCTGATGAAACTGTGCCCCAAATTATGAGGCTGTTTATTCTGCCATTGCCTCAGCTGCCCGGTGATAGTGGATAATTATGGTCTTTGGGAGATCAAGATGCCTACTGATATGAAATGACACACCTCTTGAGGTTTTTTAGTGTTGTTTCAAAGAAGCAGCAACAATTTCTTTTTGATCACCTAATGAAATTAATAGGCAGCAAGTTTAAAACAAACAAAAGGAAGTATTTCTTCACACAACACAGTGTCAACCTGTGGAATTCTTTGCCAGAGGATGTTAGAGGGATCGAGTTGCAGTTCTTACAGGAGACTATTTAAAACCAAACACCAATAAAATTCCACATTTTAAAGCTGAGAAAAAATTGAGTCTTCTGAGGTATATCAGGGTACTGCAAGCAGGAAAGGAAAATAAACAGGCACAGGAGCTCTGGGCAGCTCTTTCTCTTGGGAAAAAAGTTGGGTCAAGTCTTCCAGTCCTTAATCAGGTAAAACTTCTATTGCTGTCAGCACCTCCATTCATCGATATTAACATGTGTTCAATAATTATACACTTCATACTTAAATATCTGAGCCATCTTATCCAGGGCTACACATTTTGTAAGCATTGGCTCAGGGACTATATTTTCTGGCACACTCTGAACAGTGCTGAGCACACAGATGGTGTCAGTGAATAAGAACGGCCATACGGGATCAGAGCAATGGTCCATCCAGCCAAGTGTCCTGTCCTCTGACAGTGGCCAATGCCCAGTGCTTCAAAGGGAATGAACAGAACAGGTAATCTTCAAGTGATCCAGCCCGTCGCCCATTCCCAGATCTGGCAAACAGGGGCTAGAGCTACAATAATACAATATCATGAATAATACAAATCATAACAATAATCATTGACTTTATGGACTCTATGGATGCAATTTCAGTTCTTTGTTCTGGAACTGGCCTGAACATAGGTGCCGACTTTGCTGGACACTTCCCCAGCCCTTCCCCCAAGGCTCCACCCCCACCCCACTTCTTCCCACCCTTGCTTTTTCTGCCTCTTTCTGCCCCTTCCCCGGTCCTCTGCCTGCCTCCCTCCAGTGTCTCCTGCACACCACAGAACAGCTATTCTGTGGTGTGCAGAAGGCTGTGGAAGGGAGGGGGAGGAATTGATTAGCGGGGCCACCGCCAGGCAGGAGACACTGGGAGAGGAGGTGAGCTTGGCTGTAGGTGGGTGCTCCAGCCCTGGAGCACCCACAGAGTCAGTGCCTCTGCAGCTGAAAGCCTAAGAATTTGAGGCATAAACACATCTGATACTCATACGACACTTTCTCATTCCTTCCTTTCCTCAAACTCAGAACAAAACATGACAAAACAAAATGGTTTTCAGTTAAAATATAACATTTCACAGCAGCCATTGCTCTACAGCCCAGCATGGGTTAGAACCTGCCACCCTTCGGGGGTTAAGTGATCTCCTCTCATCTGACTCTCATTCTCTCTCTTCATCCTTCCTGACCTCTGTGCTGCTTTTCATGCTGTCAACTGTGACATCCTTCCCAATTGCCTGGGACCATTTGCTGATGTCTCAGAGAACTGTCCGCCTTGGTTTTGTTCCCATCTATCGGAGTCCTTTTTTGCAGCATGCAGCAGAGAGAGAGGCTGGTCCAGTGAATGGGTGTGAGACCTGCGTTCTACTCCCCACCATGGACTTCCTGCATGACCTCAGGCCCCTGCCTTAGGGACAAAGGTTTTAGGCACCCAGAGATGCAGCCAGGCAGCTGGTGGGATTTACAAAGAACCTAAACTTCTGAATGTTTTTGAAAATCCTACTAGGTGCCTAAATACCTTTGAAGATCTGGCATTTAGTCTGTGTGTCTCAGTGCCCCATCTGTACAATGGGGATAACAGCACTGCTCTAGGTCACAGAGGGGCTGTGAGGAGAAATAGATTAGACATTGTGAGGCACTCAGATACTACGGTGATGGGGCCACATAAGTACCACAGGTAGAGGAGGAACTTCTCTGTACCACTGCTATCCCTTCCCTCGGTTTTGGCCCCTTCTTTTCACCCCTCCCCCTCCCATCTCCCTCTTTTCTGATGTGACTTTGGCTCAGAGGTCTTGGCTGTATTTCTTCTGAGTCCCCTGTGTTCTCTCTTAAACACCCCCCTTCTCCCCACCCGAAGAATCCGTGTTTTACAGGCTCATCTAACGACTTCCAGATCCTTAATTTAATTATCAACCCTTTCTTAAAATCATCCTGCATCTGTTTGTAAACAAAATACTGACTCCCTGCCCCTGGGCATCAGCTGAGACCAGCACTTCCCCTCTGCTGAACTCACATTGCACACCCAGGCTGCAGGGCAGTTAAGGGGGTGCGGGGGGGGGAGTGCTGCTGTTGCAGAAGGTAAAGGAGCAGAAGGAAACCTGGTTCCCCCTTTGTTTAGCTGTATTGCGAGCCGCCTGCCAGCCCCGTTAATGGCGGGAAGCTGCCTGTCCTGCTGGAGCAGGGGATGCACTTGGGAACCTTTCCCTCCCGGGGAGAAGCGCCCGCGTAGCCCGGCCCCACAAGGACCCCCGCAGTGCGAACTCTCTCTGCGCTGGCCCCCTCCTCCCGTCAGTCCTGAGAGTGCTCCCGCACCAGCCCTTCCCCAGCCGCTGCTCTCGGGGCTGCGGGCTCTCCTGCCTCCCGCTCCCCTGCCGTTCTCCCCGCCCCTTCTTGACACCGTTGTGCTGCTCTAGCGGCTGCCCTGGCAGCGGGGAGACGCTCTGGGCTAGCGGCAGCCGCAGCTCCTCGGTGGATGCAGGAGAGGGGAGCCGGGGGCTCCGGCGGGGCGGGCAGTGCCGAGCTGCTGCCATTGGTTGCCGGTGAGGGCTGGTCTCCAGCCCAGGCCCCAGCTGCGCTCCGCCAGCGATGCTCCCGCCGCAGGTGCACAGCAGCTCGGGACGTGCCCAGAGGCGGCGGGAAGGGATGAAGGTAGGGGGCAGAGACTTTCCGTGGTAGCAAGTTGGTGATCCAGGAGCGGCAGCTTTCGCGCATCACGCTCCGGGAAAGGGGGCTTGACCCCCGGCCATTCCCTCCGCCATCTCCCTGGGCTCCGGGCTCGCCCGCCCGCCGCCTGCAGAGGGAGCTCCCGGGGATAAGTGCCCAGCGAGCTGCCTGTGCGTTTGCACCGCGAGCAGCCCCGGGGAGACTCCCCAGCCGGGACTCTGCACCGAGCCAGCCTCCCTTACTCCCCAGCGGCAGCGCCACCGCCACAGAGCGCGGCTGCTCCCACTGCCCCGGCCACGTGAGGAGCGGCTGCGCTGGGGCCGGTGCCCGGGCTCGCTGTAGCACCCCTAGCCCTGCCCCTGCGTGTGTGGTGTTAGGGGGCGAGGGCTGGAGCGAGCGCTCTGCCTCCCAGCTCAGCTGAATGAACAGAGTTGCCACCAGCAGCTCTTAGTTGCCTCGGCAGTAAAGGGGGCTGCTGCCAGAACAAGCCTCTTGGCCGAGATGATTCCCGGTAAGTGCATTTCTTAATGGTAGTTACGGGGCGGATGCGACGGGACCGTCGCTTTCTGGGCGACTGGGGAAGGAACACGAAGAGTAGAAATCAGCTATCGAAGCGGGGAAAAGGTAATACCGATGGCAAAGCGAGGTCCTCGCTGAGATCTACCTTGACTTAAAGATACAGGAGTAACTGAGACAAAAGGCTGTTCTGTCTTTTCTCTCTGTGTTTAGTGAGTGCTAATCAGGGTGATATTAATAAAAACAACGAGGAGTCCTTGTGGCACCTTAGAGACTAACAAATTTATTTGGGCATAAACTTTCGTGGGCTAGAATCCACTTCATCGGATGCATGAAGTAAAAAATATAGGAGCAGGTATAAATACATGAAAGGATGCGGGTTGCTTTACCAAATGTGAGGTCAGTTTAAGGAGATAAATCAATTAACAACAGGATACCAAGGGAGGAAAAATAACTTTTGAAATGGTAAGAGAGTGGCCCGTTACAGACAGTTGACAAGAAGGTTTGAGTAACAGTAGGGAGAAATTAGTATTGGGGAAATTAAATTTAGGTTTTGTAATGACCCAACCACTCCCAGTCTTTATTCAGGCCTAATCTGATGGTATCCAGTTTGCAAATTAATTCCAGTTCTGCAGCTTCACATTGGAGTCTGTTTGTTTTTGAAGTTTTTTTGTTGAAGATTTGCCACTTTTAGGTCTGTTATTGAGTGACCAGAGAGATTGAAGTGTTCTCCTACTGGTTTTTGAATGTTATGAGTCCTGATGTCAGATTTGTGTCCATTTATTTTTTTGCGTAGAGACTGTCTGGTTTGGCCAATGTACATGGCCGAGGGGCATTGCTGGCACATGATGGCATATATCACATTGGTAGATGTGCAGGTGAATGAGCCCCGGATGGTGTGGCTGATGTGATTAGGTCCTATGATGGTGTCCCTTGAATAGATATGTGGACAGAATTGACACCTGGGTTTGTAGCAGGGTTTGGTTCCTGGGTTGGTGTTTTTGTTGTGTGGTGTGTAGTTGTTGGTGAGTATTTGCTTCAGGTTAGGGGGATGTCTGTAGGCGAGGACTGGCCTGTCTCCCAAGGTCTGTGAGAGTGAGGGATCGTCCTTCAGGATAGGTTGTAGATCCTTGATGATGTGCTGGAGAGGTTTTAGAGGGGGGTGTAGGTGACAGCTAGCGGTGTTCTGTTACTTTCTTTGTTGGGCCTGTCTTGTAGTAGGTGAGTTCTCGGTACCCTTCTGGCTTTGTCAGTCTGTTTCTTCACTTCACCAGGTGGGTAATGCAGCTTTAAGAATGCTTGATAGAGATTCTGTAGGTGTTTGTCTCTGTCTGAGGGATCGGAGCAAATGCGGTTGTATATTAGAGCTTGGCTGTAGACAATGGATCGTGTGATGTGGTCTGGATGAAAGGTGGAGGCGTGTAGATAAGTATAGCGGTCAGTAGATTTCCAGTTGTAGATCCTTGATGATGTGCTGGAGAGGTTTTAGTTGGGGGCTGTAGGTGACAGCTAGTGGCGTTCTGTTACTTTCTTTGTTGGGCCTGTCTTGTAGTAGGTGAGTTCTCGGTACCCTTCTGGCTCTGTCAGTCTGTTTCTTCACTTCACCAGGTGGGTATTGCAGCTTTAAGAATGCTAGCGGTCAGTAGGTTTCCGGCATAGGGTGGTGTTTATGTGACCATCGCTTATTAGCACTGTAGTGTCTAGGAAGTGGGCCTCTTGTGTGGACTAGTCCAGGTTGAGGTTGATGGTAGGGTGGAAATCGTTGAAATCTTGGTGGAATTCCTCAAGGGCCTCCTTCCCATGGGTCCAGATGATGAAGATGTCATCAACGTAGTGCAAGTAGAGTAGGGGCGTAAGGGGACAAGAGCTGCGGAAGCGTATTTCTAAGTCAGCCATAAAAATGTTGGCATACCAAGGGGCCATCCGGGTACCCATAGCAGTCCCGCTGACTTGAAGGTATAAATTGTCCCCAAATCTGAAATAGTTGTGGGTGAGGACAAGGTCACAAAGTTCAGCCACCAGGTTTGCTGTGATAGTATTGGGGATGCTATTCCTGACAGCTTGTAGTCCATCTTTGCATGGAATGTTGGTGTAGAGGGCTTCTACATCCATAGTGGCTAGGATGGTGTTTTCTGGAAGATCACCAAAGGATTGTAGTTTCCTCAGGAAGTCAGTGGTGTCTTGAAGATAGCTGGGAGTGCTGGTAGCGTAGGGCCTGAGGAGAGAGTCTACATAGCCAGATAATCCTGCTGTCAGGGTGCCAATGCCTGAGATGATGGGGCGTCCAGGATTCCCAGGTTTATGGATTTTGTGTAGCAGGTAGAATACCCCTGGTCAGGGCTCTAGGGGTGTGTCAGTGTAGATTTGTTCCTGTGCTTCTTTAGGGAGTTTCTTGAGCAGATGATTCAGTTTCTTTTGGTAATCCTCAGGGGGGTCAGAGAGTAATGCCCTGTAGAATGTGGTGTCAGAGATTTGTGTAGCAGCCTCTTGTTCATATTCCGACCTATTCATGATGACTACAGCACCTCCTTTGTCAGCTTTTTTTATTATGTTGTCAGAGTTGTTTCCGAGGCTGGGGATGGTGTTGTGTTCTGCACAGCTGAGGTTATGGGGCAAGTGATGTTGCTTTTCCAGAATTTCAGCTTGTGCACGTCGACAGAAGCGCTCTATGTAGAAGTCCAGTCTGTTGTTTCGACCTTCAGGAGGTGTCCACGCAGAATCCTTCTTTTTGTAGTGTTGGTAGGAAGCTTCCTGTGTGTTAGTGTGCTGTTCAGTGGTGTGTTGGAAATATTCGTTGAGTCGGAGACGTCGAAAGTAGGATTCTAGGTCACCGCAGAACTGTATCATGTTTGTGGGGGCGTTAATTGATTTATCTCGTTAGACTGACCTCACACTTGGTAAAGCAACCTCCATCCTTTCATGTATTTATACCTGCTCCTGTATTTTTCACTTCATGCATCTGATGAAGTGGGTTCTAGCCCACGAAAGCTTATGCCCAAATAAATTTGTTAGTCTCTAAGGTGCCACAAGGACTCCTCGTTGTTTTTGCTGATACAGATTAACACGGCTACCACTCTGAAACCTGTCAGGGTGATATTGGCACATGTGGATGATAAGACTGTCCTTTGAAATGATTGCTAAGCTCTGATTGTCTGGTAAATTAGGGAGGTGTTTCTCTCCTATCCTGGGACCAACAGGGCTGCAACCAATCTCTAGTAAATTGGAGAGCCACATCTCTGGAATGTTGCAAGTTTGGGTCATTACTGTGGAGAATTTAAACATACCCATTCTCCTTCAGCTGGTAAAAGGCGAAAGAATTTATTGTGGATCAAATTATTGTTCCCATTGGGGAAAAAATCTAAGTATAGCGGTCAGTAGGTTTCTGGTATAGGGTGGTGTTTATGTGACCATCACTTATTAGCACTGTAGTGTCTAGGAAGTGGGCCTCTATTGTGGACTAGTCCAGGCTGAGGTTGATGGTAGGGTGGAAATTGTTGAAATCTTGGTGGAATTCCTCAAGGGTCTCCTTCCCATGGGTCCAGATGATGAAGATGTCATCAACGTAGTGCAAGTAGAGTAGGGGCGTAAGGGGACGAGAGAATTCATAGTAATACAGACCTATGGGACAACCTCTTTTCCCCCCTAATATTAAAATGCTCTATAAATTGGAAGTGATTGGCTATAACCATCCTATTTTTATTGATGCTATTTATCTTTTACAGTGTTCTGCAAAATGGGAGAGGAGGGAGAGAGAGCACTAATTGCCATTGTTTATCATGGGTGTGTTTCTAGTGGGTTCCCACAAGGATTTGTGCTTGGCCCTATGCTTTTTAACATTTTTATCAGTGACCTGGAAGAAAAACAATAAAACCGTTATTGATGAAGTTTGTAGATGATACACATATCGGAGGAATGGTAAATAATGAACAGGGCAGATGATTGATATAGCGGGATCTGGCTTGCTTGGTAAACTGTGTGTAAGCAAACAATACACATTTCAAGACAGCCAAATGTTAAGTCCTGTATTTAGGAACAAAGAATGCAAGCCATGCTCATGGGGTGGGGAACTGTATCCTAGGAAGCAGTGACTCAGAAAAGGACTTGGGGCAATGGTGTGTCAAGATTTCCCCCATCCCTCCCAAAAAAGTAGTTTGATTTGGACTAACTCTTTCAAAGTTTTGCTAGTTAGTTTCTAGCTTTTTATGTTTCAGCATATATGACCCCTAATTGCAATTCAACCTATTTGGGCAGATGTTTGTTTCTGCGGGACGCACAACTGACTGCAATGGAGCTCTGTGGAGTGCAAGAGTCCATGTGCAAGGATCTGATTTCAGGATTGTAGAGAGTGGGTGTGTAGCTGTTGTAGAATCATAGACTATCAGGGTTGGAAGAGACCTCAGGAGGTCATCTAGTACAACCCACTGCTCAAAGCAGGACCAACACCAACTAAATCATCCCAGCCAGGGCCTTGTCAAGCCGGGCCTTAAAAACCTCTAAGGATGGAGATTCCACCACCTCCCTAGGTAACCCATTCCAGTGCTTCACCACCCTCCTAATGAAATAGTGTTTCCTAATATCCAACCTAGATCTCCCCCATTGCAACTTGAGACCATTGCTTCTTGTTCTGTGATCTGTCACCACTGAGAACAGCCTAGCTCCATCTCTTTGGAACCCCTCTCCAGGTAGCTGAAGGCTGCTATCAAATCCCCCCTCACTCTTCTCTTCTGCAGACTAAATAACCCCAGTTCCCTCAGTCTCTCCTCATAAGTCATGTGTCCCAGCCCCCTAATCATTTTCGTTGCCCTCTGTTGGACTCTCTCCAATTTGTCCATATCCCTTTTGTAGTGGGCGGCCCAAAACTGGATGCAGTACTCCAGATATGGCCTCATCAGTGCTGAATAGAGGGAAATAATCACTTCCCTCGATCTGCTGGCAATGCTCCTACTAATACAGCCCAATATGCCATTGGCCTTCTTGACAACAAGGGCACACTGCTGACTCTCATCCAGCTTCTCATCTACTGTAATCCCCAGGTCCTTTTCTGCAGAACTGCTGCTCTAGCCAGTCGTTCCCCAGTTTGTAGCGGAGCATGGGATTCTTCCTTCCTAAGTGCAGGACTGTGCACTTGTCCTTGTTGAACCTCATCAGATTTCTTTTGGCCCAATCCTCCAATTTGTCTAGGTCACTCTGGACCCAATCCTTACCCTCCAGCATATCTACCACTCCCTCCATCTTAATGTCATCTGCAAACTTGCTGAGGGTGCAATTTGTCCCATCATCCAGATCATTAATAAAGACGTTGAACAAAACCGGCCCCAGGACCGACCCCTGGGGCACTCCGCTTGATACGGGCTGCCAACTAGACATCAAGCCGTTGATCACTACCCCCTGAGCCCGACAATCTAGCTAGCTTTCTATCTACCTTATAATTCATTTATCCAATCCATACTTCTTTAACTTGCTGGCAAGAATACTGTGGGAGACTATATCAAAAGCTTTGCTAAAGTTAAGATGTATCACATCCACTGCATTCCCCATATCCACATAATATTATACACAATATTAGTATTTATATGCTTATTGCTCAAATAATTTAAAAAAATCACTTTTTATGAATCTAGTTACATAAATCGAGGGAGAGCTTTCTACATTTTGAATATTTATGTGTCTTGTTTGTTTATTGATGTACTTTAGTTTTTAAGGATTTCGACTCGTTTACTTTGTTTGCTTTCTAAATCAATTATCAGTTTTCAAATATGCAGCTCTTCGAGGGCGATTATTCTTCACCAGTCTTGTTCTTGATGATAAAGCTTACTACAAAAGTTTCTTCTATTTTTTATTTTTTGGCTGATGATGCATTATTATAGTGGAAAGAAGAATGTAACCAGTTACAAGCAATCTTATTTAATGATTTAAGGTTTGATCCTGCAAACAAGATACACATGAGTAACTTGTGAGTAGTTCTATTGAGTTCAAGATGTTGGGTTCAGTTAGGCTATGTTTCTGAGTAAAGTAACTCATTTGTGTGAGTATTTAAGACTTGAGCTCTAATTAGATATAATTGGAGTTACTTGATCTTCAATCTTGCAAATACCTAAGCATGTTCTTAACTTTAAAGTGCTTGTCACTTCTGCAGAATCTCATTTATGGCTAACTTAATAAACAGAAAAAAAAGGAGGTGGAGCCTTTTTATGTTTCTGGAGACGAGATGGTTGCAGGTGGAACAGAGAAGAGGTGGAAAGCAGAAAACTAGAAAGCATGCATTATGTTTTCCAGCTTGTCATAGAAATTTCTGTCCGTTCCAGCTGAGGAATAAGGAGAGACGGACACAGCTAGCCAAGCAAGGAGCCCCGGGAGGGGCGATCCATTTATTTCAATTGCAATTGTGTTCGAGCTCATAAGTCAGCAAGAACAAAGAAAACACTTACACCAAAGCATTATATGTAAGCAGTTACTTATGATAATCTATCACTCTATGATTGGCCAAAATTTGCTATCATTACCATACATAATTAGCAAGCTACATGTATCTGCCCCTTTTATGACCCCTTATTGTCCATCTACTTGCCCCCTCCTCCTTGCTTATTTTGTAAACTAAGCAGTTAGCTATCTACAGGACGCAGGCACAGAAAGGTCCATTGTCTCCAGGTTTGGAGTTCGGCTATATTTCATCTCGAAGGAACTTCCTGAGTTAAGACATAGCAATAGCTGTATATCTTTCATGTGTACGTGACAAATTTGCCCCCTGGCAGTTAAGCAGAATAATTTTATATCAAGCTGAAGTAGTAACTATTTCCATTCTTGTTTGATTTTCATCTTCTGAAGATAGGGAACCATGTGTGGAACTGGAGAACTGTAGCTAAGTGGGTACTGGAAGCAAAGCAGTGTCATGACTGAGATGGAAGAAGTTATTCTGTTAGCTGATGATCTTTAGCTGAAGTCTGAGCTGGTGTGATCTGCTGTAACTCCAATGAAGTTTCACTTGTTTATACCAGTTCTAACTGTAGCCTGGTGTGTATGATATGGCTTTTATGTTTTAAGGCTCATCAGTGAGTCACATTCTTGCCTAGGTTGGTGCACAAACCTCATGAGCAAAAACAGTGTCTTACAAATGTTCATAAAAATTTTCAATGCAGATGTAAAACTATTTCAAATAAGTTCCCATCTGGGTGCAAAAGGGAATTGGTCGGGTCTGTTTTGTGGCAAGCCTCTTTTGTCCAAGTTTGTACCATTGGGCCATCTCCTGAGACAGAGGGAGCTGGGGGGGAGGGGCTGGATTCTGTCCATTCTCTCATGTGTGAGGTGCTGAGGCTGAGTCTCCGATCCAGAGGAGAGCACAGTCAGGTAGCTGAAAAAGGCTAGTCCCTGCCTGTATGGTTTAACTTCTTAGTCCAATGCCCTGTCACTTTTCCATAATTTGCCTCTGTGATCCCAATCTGTGCCTTTCAGTTCAACTGTAATTTCTGTCCTATCTTTTCCTAGATAGTGTTACCTTTTGTATTGCTGACAACTGTAGATTTTAGAGGAAAGATGAAAGGTCCTTCACAGTGTATACCACTCCCAGAACATGTGTTAATAGGAGCATGACTAAGCGAGTACCATGTTTTGGGGGGAGGGCTAGGGGGATGGCTTTTTATCTCCACTTAAATATGTCTCTAGAATCTTTAAGTTCCCTGTGAAAATTCTATGTTCAGGTATCTGTGGCTGTAGACAGAAAGGGATGATACTTAATGTTTTCAACTATTCTTTTAAGGAGACATGTTGCTCTAGATCTTGGTTTCAGATCCACTCACCACCCCAGAGGGGGCATAATTAGTTTGCATATGAGGAGTTAGTAAAAGGGTGCGGTGAAAGCTATGGGGGGGTATACTTTGAGGACAGATTGCATTACGTGATGGGCTGATTAATCAATGCTTCATTGAAGTAAATGGAAAGACGGACACTGGGGATTTAGATTAGAGTTAGACCTTTACAACTCAGTCTGTAGGGAAACGTGGAAACAGGTAATGTACCTGCAAATTAGGAGGATACAACCAGAACCCTTTTATAAGAGTTTAAACAATGGATTCAGTACATGTCTGGTGCACAGTAGCTGTACATAGTAATCTTGTAGCCAGGGGATGAACTGGAGGATACAACAGTGCAGCATGAATGCTTTGCTTCCTTCCTGTAAATAACTGGACTTTCAGGGTGTCATCCAGACATTATGGAAGCCACTGCCCATAAGGGGAATGGTATCTCCAAAGGCTTTGGCATTAGACAGACCTCTGGGAGAAAATGCTGTTTGAAAGTAGTGCATCTGTCATTTGGATCTGCTTTTTGGGAATAGTAGTACTAGTTACGACATGACAGGACTGGTGGGTTTTGTGCTACAATGGGATTTGAGTTCGAGTTGGTCCCTGATTTCTGAAGCCATTGTACTATAGGAGCGCAGTGAGATCAACCTTAAGGGGAAGGGGGAATACTTTACATCACTCTGAGGAATTTATTCCTTTGCCTGTACCTCCTCTAGCTAACCCAGAGCCTGGAAGGAGGGAAGAGGTAAAGAGAGAAATAGGGAATTGAACTTCCTTCTCCAGCATATTAATGTTTAACACATTTTTAAGATAAAAATAACTATTTCTGAAAAGTCACGGACATCTGCCGAGGTACCAGAAGGCTGAAGAAAACCGATCATACAGATTTTCAAACAAAGAAAAGTGTGTCCTGCAAATTACCATCCCGTTGCTTTCCTAGTAAAGTAATGGAACAAATATTAAGAAAAAAATCACAGAGGATCTAGAGAAAAATAGAAATATGAGTTATAGCAGCATGGGTTTACAAAAGTAAAACTTACCAGAGAAACTTGGTTTTTTTAAAATAGGATTACAAAATTAGTAGCCAAGGTAAAGTGGCGAATACCTGGATTCTAATGCAGCATTTAATATTGCATCCTGTGAAATCTTATACTTATTAACCATACTGACTTGAATTAATATTGTCATGCGGACTTAAAGCACATACTTGAAGCACCATAAGCTAAGTATAATAAGAAAAACAATGTCATAAACTGGGCGGAGGGGATACTTCAGGGGTCAGTGACAAGTCTGGTTTTTATTAAGGTGTAGTTAAATGGTCTGATTTTTAGAAAATTTAAGCACCCCTCTACCTTCCAGTGGCAATGGGAGCTGCAGGTGGTAGGAACTCCTGAATGTCAGGCCACTTTTATTTAGGAGCCATAATAAGGATGAAGAAGCCTAGTTTTAGGCACCTCAGTCTGAAAATGTTGATTTAAACATCTTCATTAATAATCTGCAAGAGGGAGTACAGGGAGTTAGTGACAGCTGCAGATGTGAAATAGGGAGACGTAAATGTTAGCAAGGACAAGAAATAATACATTTTTCAAGTATCAATCTTATTTTCTGCCTTTTTTTTCATTTCTCTGGATCACTATGTATCTAAGAGGAAGTAATCCAAAACATGCATACATGATGAGAGGGAGAAACCTAGAAACCAGTAATGTTTATAGTGAATAGCAGGTTTGTCATGAGATTGCATCATGGGCTGTTTACACTGAAGTGTTGCATAGTGAAGTGGTCTCCAAACTTTTTTGATCGCGCACCCCTATCAGTAAAAAAATTTTGAGCATGCACCCCCTGCCGCACCGGCTCTATCATTTTTGCCGAAGCAAAAAAAAAAAAAAGGATCCTTTTGCACACCCCACTTTGGAGACCACTGGCATAGTGTACTCCTGGTGGAATTTTGCACCAAAAAAATAAAAATTCTGCGCACAATATTTTAAAATTTTGCATATTTTATTTGTCAAAATAACACAGTATGATCACACCCGTTTCAATTATTTTTGGTCATTTATTTCAGAATACCTGGCAGCAAGTACTGTATGTCTGTAACAATTCAGACAACAAAAAAGATTCAGGAAATGTTTTTTGACAAATAGATTCCTTACTAGGAATATTAATACAGAACTCTGAGTAATAATTCATTTAAACTACAATACAGAACCGTATTTCCCACACCCCTCAGAAGCAGAGCAAAGGCTTGGGGCAGTCGGGTAACGGAGGAGCTGAGGGAGAGGGAAGTAAATTGCTGGGAAGGAGCCTGAGGGACAATCTCCACTCATTGGTATGCCTTGCTTTTCACAACCAAATCACTGTACAACTTTTCATGAGTGATGTACCCGAGTATTCAGATTCTAATACCTAAACTGTATTGTTAAATCTATTCACCTAAATTTGGGTTATTGCTGATTATGTACTCTGTATCATATGACTTTTAAAAACTAACTATATTTGTGGATAATCTAAGCCCTCTACCCGGATGTGCAGACACTCTTTTCCCAACTTATGTATTATATAATTTTTGTAAACATTAGCTTTAATAAAGGCTATTTGCTGTTAGCAGTAGTGTAGACCAAGGTGCCCCCACCATTGCTACCATCAGTAGGAAATCTTAGGAGAAAAACGGCTAGTGACATCAGAACCTATGGCTCTGGTGTGAGCATAACCAGAATGTTGTTCAAGTCATTACTAGAAAGATATTAAAGAGAAAAAAGTACTGATTAAGGTGTTGAAGGGTAATGAATTGCAAGAAATGATTAAGAGCCAAATATGTAAAGCTTAAAAAGGAATGACTAAGGGGTAGGGACATGAATCTCTAAAGACATGAAGCCAGTAAACACCAGAGAGGGAGTTTTGATGTTTAATATGGAACAAAAGGCTATAAGTAGGAGTCATGGTATGACATTAAATGGAAAATTTGAGTTGGATGTTGGGAAGAGTTTTCTGACAGAGTGCTACAGTAATTTAATAACCAATGATAGGTGCCTGATAAATGACTAAAATAGATTGATATTAGATATGGGAGTAGTCTCCCAAGATGAGTAATGGGTGTCTTATTGTCTAGGCCATTTTAAAACTTGGTTAAACAAAGTACTGGTACTGCAAATGAAAATATTGTAAATCTCTAATGGTGTTCTCAAAATACTAGAGAATACACTGAACAAACAAATGGATCGCCTAATATAATACCTCTTTCCTAATATTTTTCCTCATGTCTAACTTATATGATTCCATAAAGTCTGTAATTGCTATTAAGAAAAACGACTAAGCATGAAACTGATACTATGACAAGCAATTTATTAAAGTAATGGAGAGATTCCAAATCTTGCAAGATTCTGAGCTCCCTCAAGTGCCACTCAACATTTCACACAATTGGGTATATAATTCCCAGCTAAAAAAAATCTATTAAACAGGATTTAAGGCAATTTAATCATAACACTAACATTTTACTGTAAATCACATGCAAGCTTACTTGAAAGGCATTTTCCAAGAGTGTAGACTACAGAATTGTATTGTCTTTTATTCATATCCATCTCTGAAACTGTGTAATACTTCCTTTCTTTTACCCTGTAAATCCTATATTTTTAAGAATTAGAATTTAGGAGGTGTCTCTCTGTAGATATGCTAGGTCTGTTTCTAAAGAAAATAGTAAATAGTGATCACATTCATCTTGTGCTGTGAGAATGACTCCTGGGTGTGTTCTGTTTCTCTTCAGGAAGTGATAAAATAAATCTTTCAGTGGATTGAATATGGGCATAAAGGAAGCAGAAGTATTATGCATAATCTGTGTAAACACAGGTGGAGTTTAGTTTTGATGATACTGTAATGTGTAATCAATTCACTGTAAGATTAAGCATTAATATGGGTGGTGTTGCTGACAAAATGAAGCTGGGTGATTTTCGCAGATAGTTTGGGCTTGTCTACGCTATCGCTTAAATTGATGTAACTTGCATCGCTCAGGGATGTGAAAAACCACTCCCTGAGCGATGGAAGTTACATCGGCCTAAGTGGTGTGCATGCCAGCACTAAATCAGTGGGAGACACTCTCCCTCCAACATAGCTTCTGCCTCTCGCTGAGGTGGAGTAATTATGCCGACAGGAGAATGCTCCTCCGATCAGCATAGCACGTCTTCACCAGACATGCTACACTGGCGCAGCTTAATTGGTGCAGCTGCGCCAATGCAGCATAGTAGTATAGACTAGCGGCCCTCTATTTATATTTTTAGTTGTTTTGAGGATGGTAATAGAGAAGCAGAATTAAGGTTGTTTAGTGTGCAGTTTTCTAATTGATTTTAAAGTGTAACCTTAACTTTGGATTTCTTGGCTTCCTGAAGATTTTTATCTATGGCATGTGGTCTTTAACTTCAGTGTTGTTCTAAGGCATTATCCAAAGAGGTTATATCAAATTTAACTCTATCATGAAGTTTTTTGCTTAGGATTTTTCTTATGTCACTTTTTCTGAATTGCCCCAGACATTCAAGAAAAGTTGTACCCTGAGCTAAGACCTCACATGAAATTTCAGGTGGGTCAGTTTTTTTGTGGTGAAGTTGGGGGAGGGATATGTCAAAATGAGAACCGCAACGGGCAAATGAGTTTTGCTAATTGCATATTCTCAATTAAGCATCTGATAGTAAATCATTGTTCTATTGTTAATTAAAAGTATTGTAAACTGAAATTATGTAGGTTTCTGTTGGATATTTTATGATGCATATTGAGAGTTTTAATATTTAATCAGTTTGCCATAATATATCACACCCTCTAAAAGGGCTGGTATTTAGAAATAACAATAGTTCAGCCCTTGATTCAGGCCTGATTCAATACCCACTGGAGCCAGTGGAAGTTTTTCCGTTGATTTCAGTGAGCAATGGATCAGGACAACAGAGCAGATGATTGCTGGTGATATTTCTAACATTCTCAAAATGCAGTTCTGCTGTGAAGAAGGAGAGAGGGAAAAGAGGCACTTTGACATTCTGCTTGTTCACTGTTTCCTTGTCAAACATGTTCAATTTACAGTGAGGTGTTACATAAGTATAATTTAGGGCAGATTTTGTCTCTGCAATTGGAGTGTAGGGCTTGTCTACATGTGAAAATTAATCCGGAATAAGGTAGGGTGTGAATTTAAAGCAGTTTCACTGTTCCTGATTAGCTTCATGTGTGGACGTTTTTATTTTGGAATAAGAGTGCTTGAAGTAGATTAAGCTAAATTGGAATAAGGCACTCTGAGGGTATGTCTACACTACGAAATTAGTTCGAATTTATAGAAGCCGGTTTTATTGAAATCGGTTGTATACAGCCGATTGTGTATGTCCACACAATAAAATGCTCTAGGTGCTCTAGTCGGCAGACCGCGTCCACAGTACGAGGCTAGCGTCGACTTCCGGAGCATTGCACTATGGGTAGCTATCCCACAGTTCCCGCAGTCTCCGCCGCCCCTTGGAATTCTGGGTTGAGATCCCAATGCCCGGATGATGCAAAACAGTGTCGCGGGCGGTTCTGGGTACATGTCGTCAGGCCCCTCCCTCCCCCGTCACAGCAACGGCAGACAATAGATTCGCGCCTTTTTATCTGGGTTACCTGGGTTACCTGTGCAGACAACATGGAGCCCGCTCAGCACAGCTGAGCTCACCGTCACCATATGTCCTCTTGGTGCCGGCAGACGTGGGACTGCATTGCTACACAGCAGCAGCTGCTAACTGCCTTTTGGCGGTAGACGGTGCAGTAGACTGGTAGCCTTCATCGGCGATCTGGGTGCTGGCAGCCGTGGGGCTTGCCTTTTGGCAGTAAATGGTGTATTATGACTGTTAGCCGGCCTATTACAAGTCGGGTCATCGCACGTTAGCAGAGTCTTCCCTGAGCAGCAGCTCGTGCAATAGGCCTGAAGACCATCGTCATACACCGCCCCGTATTTGCTGCCAAGCACCCAGAAAGATGCCGAGGGCTATCAGTCACGCTGCACCGTCGTCTTAAGATGTAAAAAAATAGATTTTCTCTGTATTCATTTGCTTCCCCCTCCCTCCGTCAAATCAACGGCCTGCTAAACCCAGGGTTTTCAGTTTAATCTTTGGGGGGGACCAGTCTGTGACAGTTGTTTGTGTCTCTCCCTGATGCACAGCCACCGTTCTTTATTTTAATTCCCTGTGCCTGTACGCCATGTCGTCACTCGGCCCCCCTCCCTCCTTCCCCTAGGCCGTCAGATACTACGTTTGCGCCACAGCTCAGAGAGCCGAGAAGCGGTTCGCGCCTTTTCTTTGAATTCTGGGTTGAGATCCCAATGCCCGGATGATGCAAAACAGTGTCGCGGGCGGTTCTGGGTACATGTCGTCAGGCCCCTCCCCCCTCGTCACAGCAACGGCAGACAATAGATTCGCGCCTTTTTACCTGGGTTACCTGTGCAGACAACATACCACGGCAAGCATGGAGCCCGCTCAGCTCAGCTGAGCTCACCGTCACCATATGTCCTCTGGGTGCCGGCAGACGTGGGACTGCATTGCTACACAGCAGCAGCTGCTAACTGCCTTTTGGCGGTAGACGGTGTAGCATGAGTGATAGCCGTGGGGCTGGCAGCCGTAGTGCTGCATTGCACCAGCCCCTTCCAGGTGATGGTATATTATGACTGGTATCCGTCATCGTCATACTGGTATGGCTGTCAATCATGGCCACCTGGGCAGACATGCTACTGTTTTGATGATGACGGTTACCAGTCATAATATACTATTTTCTGCCAATTGCCCAATATTGTCTGCTAAGCACCCAGAAGAGGCCGAGGGCGATGCTGGGTGCTGGCGGACGTGGGGCTGGCAGACGTGGGGCTGCATTGCTACACAGCAGCAGCCCCTTGCCTTTTGGCAGATGATGGTATATTATGATTGGTACCCATCATCATCGTACTGGTATGGCTGTCACTCATGCTGCAGCGTCGGCTGCCACCTTAAGATGTAAAAAATAGATTTGTTCTGTGTTCATTTGCTTCCCCTTCCTCCGTGAAATCAACGGCCTGCTAAGCCCAGGGTTTCCAGTTTAATCCTTGGGGGGACCATTCTGTGTGACAGTTGTTTGTGTTTCTCCCTGTTCCTGTACGCCATGTCGTCACTCGGCCCTCCCTCCCTCTCTCCCTCTCGCCCTCCTTCTCCTGGTCCATCAGATACTACTTTCACGCCTTTTTTCTGACCAGGCGCCATAGCTAGCACTGGGATCATGGAGCCCGCTCAGATCACCGTGGCAATTATGAGCACTATGAACACCATGCGCATTGTCCTGGAGTATATGCAGAGCCAGAACATGCCAAGGCGAAACCCGGACCAGGCGAGGAGGCGATTGCAGCGCGGCGACGAGAGTGATGAGGAAATTGACATGGACATAGACCTCTCACAAGGCACAGGCCCCAGCAATGTGGAAATCATGGTGTCACTGGGGCAGGTTGATACCGTGGAACGCCGATTCTGGGCCCGGGAAACAAGCACAGACTGGTGGGATCGCATCGTGCTGCAGGTATGGGACGATTCCCAGTGGCTGCGAAACTTTCGCATGCGTAAGGGCACTTTCATGGAACTTTGTGACTTGCTTTCCCCTGCCCTGAAACGCCAGGATACCAAGATGAGAGCAGCCCTCACAGTTGAGAAGCGAGTGGCGATAGCCCTGTGGAAGCTTGCAACGCCAGACAGCTACCGGTCAGTCGGGAATCAATTTGGAGTGGGCAAATCTACGGTGGGGGCTGCTGTGATCCAATTTGCCAGGGCAATGAAAGACCTGGTGATAGCAAGGGTAGTGACTCTGGGCAACGTGCAGTCAATAGTGGATGGTTTTGCTGAAATGGGATTCCCAAACTGTGGCGGGGCCATAGACGGAACCCATATCCCTATCTTGTCACCGGAGCACCAAGCCACCGACTACGTAAACCGCAAGGGGTACTTTTCAATGCTGCTGCAAGCCCTGGTGGATCACAAGGGACGTTTCACCAACATCAACGTGGGATGGCCGGGAAAGGTACATGATGCTCGCGTCTTCAGGAACTCTGCTCTGTTTCGAAAGCTGGAGGAAGGGACTTTCTTCCCGGACCAGAAAGTGACCATTGGGGATGTTGAAATGCCTATCGTGATCCTTGGGGACCCAGCCTACCCCTTAATGCCATGGCTCATGAAGCCATACACAGGCAGCCTGGACAGTAGTCAGGACCTGTTCAACTACAGGCTGAGCAAGTGCCGAATGGTGGTGGAATGTGCATTTGGACGTTTAAAAGCGCGCTGACGCAGCTTACTGACTCGCTCAGACCTCAGCGAAAAGAATATTCCCATTGTTATTGCTGCTTGCTGTGTGCTCCACAATATCTGTGAGAGTAAGGGGGAGACCTTTATGGCGGGGTGGGAGGTTGAGGCAACTCGCCTGGCCGCTGATTACGCGCAGCCAGACACCAGGGCGGTTAGAGGAGCACAGCAGGGCGCGGTGCGCATCAGAGAAGCTTTGAAAACGAGTTTTGTGACTGGCCAGGCTACTGTGTGAAACTTCTGTTTGTTTCTCCTTGATGAACCCTCCAACCCCCCCCCCGACCCGGTTCACTCTACTTCCCTGTAAACCAACCACCCCACCCCACCCTCCCCTCCCCTCCCGCTTGCAGAGGCAATAAAGTCATTGTTTTTTCACATTCATGCATTCTTTATTAGTTCCTTACAGAGGTAGGGGGATAATTGCCAAGGTAGCTGGGATGGGTGGGGGAGGAGGGATGGAAAAGGACACACTGCATTTTAAAACTTTAACTCTTATTGAAGGCCAGCCTTCTGATGCTTGGGCGATCATCTGGGGTGGAGTGACTGGGTGGACGGAGGCCCCCCCACCGTGTTCTTGGGCGTCTGGGTGAGGAGGCTATGGAACTTGGGGAGGAGGGCTGTTGGTTACACAGGGGCTGTAGCGGCGGTCTCTGCTCCTGCTGCCTTTCCTGCAACTCAACCATACGCTCGAGCATATCACTTTGATGCTCCAGCAGACGGAGCATTGCCTCTTGCCGTCTGTCTGCAAGCTGACGCCACCTATCGTCTTCAGCCCGCCACTTGCTCTGTTCTTCCCGCGATTCAGCCCGCCACCTCTCCTCTCGTTCATATTGGGCTTTTCTCATCTCCGACATTGACTGCCTCCACGCATTCTGCTGTGCTCTATCAGCCTGGGCGGACATCTGCAGCTCCGTGAACATCTCGTCCCTCGTCTTACGTTTTCTCTTTCTAATGTTCACGAGCCTCTGCGAAGGAGAAACATTTGCAGCTGGTGGAGGAGAAGGGAGAGGTGGTTAAAAAAGACACATTTTAGGGAACAATGGGTACACTCTTTCATTACAAGGTCGCATATTTCGGCTTGCAGGCAGCCATCGTAGGCCACAGTGTTTTGGCTTTTTTAACCTTCTTAACATGCGGGAAAGGTTGCAAACAGCAGCGCATTTCCCATATCAAGGATGAATTGGGTTGTCCATTTAAAATGGGGTTTCAATGTAAAAGGAGGGGGCTGCGGTTTCCCGGTTAACATGCGGCACAAACACAAGTAAACCACCCCCCCACACACACACACACACGATTCTCTGGGATGATCACTTCACCCCTCCCCCCCACCGCGTGGTTAACAGCGGGAAACATTTCTGGTCAGAAGAGCAGGAACGGGCGCCTCTGAATGTCCCCCTTAATAAAATCACCCCATTTCAACCAGGAGAGCTTTCTGGAGATGTCCCTGGAGGATTTCCGCTCCATCCCCATACACGTTAACAGACTTGCTTGCTTTTTTTTTGTAATGTTTACAAATATTTACAAAGTTACACTCACCAGAGGTCTCCTGTGTGCCCTGAGGGTCTTGGGTGAGTTCGGGGGTTACTGGTTCCAGGTCCAGGGTCACAAACATATCCTGGCTGTTGGGGAAACCGGTTTCTCCGCTTCCTTGCTGCTGTGAGCTACCTACAGTACCTCCATCGTCATCTTCCTCGTTCCCCGAACCGTCTTCCCTGTGTGTTTCTCCAGTGAGAGAGTCATAGCACACGGTTGGGGTAGTGGTGGCTGCACCCCCTAGGATCGCATGCAGCTCCGCGTAGTAGCGGCAAGTTTGCGGCTCTGCCCCGGACCTTCCGTTTGCTTCTCTGGCTTTGTGGTAGGCTTGCCGTAGCTCCTTAATTTTCACGTGGCACTGCTGTGTGTCCCTGTTATGGCCTCGGTCCTTCATGGCCTTGGAGATCTTTTCTAATACTTTTCCATTTCTTTTACTGCTACGGAGTTCAGCTATCACTGCTTCATCTCCCCATATGGCGAGCAGATCTCGTACCTCCCGTTCGGTCCATGCTGGAGCTCTTTTGCGATCCTGGGAGGACTCCATGACGGTTACCTGTGCTGATGAGCTCTGCGTGGTCACCTGTGCTCTCCACGCTGGGCAAACAGGAAATGAAATTCAAACCTTCGCGGGTCTTTTCCTGTCTACCTGGTCAGTGCATCTGAGTTGAGAGCGCTGTCCAGAGCGGTCACAATGAAGCACTGTGGGATAGCTCCCGGAGGCCAATAACATCGAATTCCGTCCACACTACCCCAATTCCGACCCGCAAAGGCCGGTTTTATCGCTAATCCCCTCGTCGGAGGTGGTGTAAAGAAACCGGTTTAAAGGGCCCTTTAAGTCGAAAGAAAGGGCCTCGTTGTGTGGACGTGTCCAGGCTTAATTCGGTTTAACGCTGCTAAAGTCGACCTAAACCCGTAGTGTAGACCAGGCCTGATTCTGGAATAAGAATGTCCATGTGGAATTAATCAGGAATAGCTATTTTGGAGTAAGTTCCCATGTAGACAAGCCCTTAGTTAACTGTTCTGCTGATGATACGCAAGGCAGAACTGAATCTTGCTCCCACTTCACGAGAATGTTGGCCTGGGAGTGTATTTCCTGTGATGATGAATAAAATGATCTAAATCCCTGTGTTAATAATAGCAAAGAATGCTAGTAGTGAAAAAATTATTTTGTCACTGAAATAAAGTTATTTTTTCGGAATAAGTAATGAACAGAAATGTTGAATAAGTAGTACTGTTTTAACTAGTCATGTCTCAGAGCAGAGTTAGGTTTGAAAGGACATTTAAATAGCCTAGGCCTTTGGAGCTTTTGCACTTAATGACTGAGATCTCCGGTTTTGGGCCCTAAACAAAGGCATTAGTCTGGAATTGCTTCCCAGACTATGCATTGTCTTCCCTAAATGACTACCTTTGTATCAAGATCAGTGGAACAGGAATCAGAGGGATGGACTGTTATTGATGGGTCACCAGGAAATCTGGAGGAACTGTTATTGATGGGACATCCACAGTCCACAGGGTTTAATTAAGTTCCCCTTGTTCAACTTAACTTGCTTTCCGCTTCGCTCTTTGTAAATGAAATGCCTCTCTCTATACTCCTATGTTCTGTGACTCTGTGCTGTGCTGTCCAGAGGTTGGCATCACCAATCTTAAAGGGTCAATGCACCCTGCTACTTTACTGGAGTTACCAAGCCAAAGCTATATTTATTGGAAAATTGTAAAACTTTCCCATTTTCCCCCATCAGTGTTTCTCCTTCCACTTTGGTGGTATCCTTCTAAACAGCTTAGTCTCCAGGTTCATTCTGTCGCTGGCCCCTGCTGGGAATGCCCACAGTGGTACTATTTATAGTGGTGGATCAATCTTATTTTCATCATACTATGATTCAATGCTGGGACACTCCTTGCATGTTTTGAGTAAGGCTTCTTCAGAGCTATAATCCTCTCAGAGGCAGCATGTATCCCAATTACAGCCCTTTTCCTTTTACCTTCTTAAATACAGAAAGTATTCATATCAATAGAAGTACAACCGTTTCTCAACATAAAAGATAAGCAAAAATCTTTCTCACTTTGATGCTGAAAAGAGGACTATCTAGTAATATGGTCCACTATTTTCTTGAATTATTAGCATAGTCTCAAATTTGAAATCCCTTATTTCCAATCCAAGCTTTTTTTTTTTTTTTAAAATGGAGTATGTTGCTCGTGCAGCAAAATAATTTAAATCTAAAAAATGCTGTGCAGACATAAGGTTCATTACTCTGATGTGCTCAAAGGCCATACATAATGAAAAGATGATTTATTATCTTTTAATCTATGTTGTTCATCAGGCTGATGCATCCTAAACAACACTTGCACCTGTTTTAATCCAACCTTTGCTTTTGGCATTTACAAAATCTCCTCCTTAGGCCGTCTCCATCTAGATACAGATGAAAGAACAAGCTGCAGCTCACAAGAGCAGGTTATTCAAAGTAGTATTCCAGGATCAAGAACAAAGGAATGGAAAGGGAAACATAATAATTTAAAGACTCTGCAAAGACATGGAAGACCCCAAGTAAAATTTGATGTGGTTATACAAGAATCCAGATGTATATTTTGCTCTATTTTTCAGCACTAATATAGGGATAACTAAATGCAGTGAGTCTATTTTCCCTCTCACTTACATTCATTTTACACTGAAATCAATGGAGCTATGTCTCATTTATAGATGTGAAAGCTAAAGGACAGAATCAGTATCTCACAACTGGGTAAGAAATGCATGTAAATTCACCGTGTGTATTTTTTTTCTTTGCATTAGAATTTTTCTGTTCACACCAGTAATGAATACTATTTTACTTTATTATGACTATTCTCAAGTCTATTGTCTTCTGATAGCTTGGATTTCATGCAATTAAGGGCAAGTCTACACTACAAAATTAAGTCAACCTAAGTTACATCTTTGTATAGCCACCACAGTAATTGAATTGGGTTTACACGTCCACATTACACTCCTGGTGTCAGCAGTGCACATCCTCACCAGGGCCTCTTGCACCAATTTAACTACCTGCGTGAAGCATTGTGGGATGGTTTCTGAAAGGCAGCAACATTCAATGTAAGTAACTGAGTCATTCTAACTACATTGATTTAGGGGCTATGCCTCTCGTGGAGGTAGAGTTAAGCTGGTGTAGTGGGCGAGTTACATTTGTGGGAGCTACATGTTAGTGTAGACGCTTACAGAGTTAGGTCGACGTGAGCTGTGTCATGTAGAACAGGGTTCATACTCCCAGGTGATGTGCATTGTTGTCGAGTACTGTAGAACACTCAGAGTTCAATATCAGAGTTTAATTGTGGTTTGTATCAAAGCTAGAGCTGGAGGCTTCATGAACAAAGAATATGAACAAAAAACTGCCTGCAGTTAATATGCAAGCTTAATTTTTTTTAAAAGTTAACTGTGGAAATATATATTGTAAGACAGAGTTCCCTGCTTGAGGACAGTAATGAGTTCACATTCCATTATTAGTCTTTTATAAAACACTGTGAGAGAAAGCTAAGAGTTCTGTCTTCTCATTATTACTGATATTCTTTGGCCTTGATGTGTGAATGTAGGATCCTACCATGCTTGTTATTTCCATGTAATTTTGTGTTCTTGTAACCATGGAAAATATAGCAAAGAATTATAAGTCAAAAGAATATACAGTGTACAATAATGAAGTGGATATTTTAACACCATGCTTGGACAAAGGATCTAAATGGAGAAAATAAGGATTATATGAGGCTTAGAAAGCAGTTTATATAATGTTTGTGGAGAAAAAATGACCTCAGTTTTCTTTTTATGGGAACTTAACAAAAAAAAAAAACATGAATATTTACATTCTCTTCTTTCTCTGTCTCATATATAATGTGTGTGGAAGGGGTATTTATTATTGCTCTTCTAATTCTGCTTTTTTCCTCATTGTATTGTATGATTTACAAACTATTATTTTTATATGGCTACTAAATGGTGATTTTGGGCAAACAAGTGGCAGCAGCAGAATTATGCAGCATCATTTCAAAGTGAGAAAAATGAAAGGAGGTCAGTGAGAGGTAAGAGCTTGTGCTCTGCAATCTAGAGAGAGTTTCTAGAATCTTTTTACTTCCTGATTCATAGCTCTTTTTCAGGCACATAGAAACTCACACCTTGTTTCTGTGTTTTTAAAGTGCTGTCCAGAGAAGGAGGTCTTGCTTTAAGATAGCCTGGCAACAGAGCATCGGTGGACTATAATGTAATGAAAAGGATACTCTATACTCACTTAGATACCATAACCTCCACTCTCCAAGTTTATTCTAATTGAATTTGATTAGTGCCAGCTATCCAAATGTTTCAGAAGGATTCCTGTCTGACTTAGTCATGTGAGCATGCAGATACTCTGCATTGGTAACTGACAAGTTGAAGCTTGTATGTAAACAGGTTTCAGAATGGTAGCCGTGTTAATCTGTATCAGCAAAAACAACGAGGAGTCCTTGTGGCACCTTAGAGACTAACAAATTTATTTGGGCATAAGCTTTCGTGGGCTACAACCCACTTCATCAGATGCATGGTGTGGAAAATACAGTAGTAGGTATAAATATACAGCACATGAAAAGATGGGAGTTGCCTTACCAAATGGGAAGTCAGTCTAATGAGCCAATTCAATTAACAGTAGGATACCAAGGGAGGAGAAATCACTTTTGGAGTGGTAATAAGAGTGGCCCATTTCAAACAGTTGACAAGAAGGTGTGAGTAACAGTAGGGGGAAGTTGGTATGGGGGAAATAGGTCCGAAAATGAACGAGAGGCTGCTAGACAACTCTCTGACACCACATGCTAGAGGCCATTACCTTCTAACCCCACTGAGGATTACCAAAAGAAACTACACCATCTGCTCAAGAAACTCCATGAAGAAGCACAGGAACAAATCTACACTGACACACTCCTAGAGCCCTGACCAGGGGTATTCTATCTGCTACACAAAATCAATAAACCTGGGAATCCCGGACGCCCCATCATCTCAGGCATTAGCACCCTGACAGCAGGATTATCTGGCTATGTAGATTCTCTCCTCAGGCCCTACGCTACCAGCACTCCCAGCTATCTTCAAGACACCACTGACTTCCTGAGGAAACTACAATCCTTTGGTGATCTTCCAGAAAACACCATCCTAGCCACTATGGATGTAGAAGCCCTTTACACCAACATTCCATACAAAGATGGACTACAAGCTGTCAGGAATAGCATCCCCAATACTATCACAGCAAACCTGGTGGCTGAACTTTGACTTTGTCTTCACCCACAACTATTTCAGATTTGGGGACAATTTATACCTTCAAGTCAGCGGCACTGCTATGGGTACCTGCATGGCCCCACAGTATACCAACATTCTTATGGCTGACTTAGAACAACGCTTCCTCAGGTCTCGTCCCCTAACGCCCCTACTCTACTTGCGCTACACTAATGACATCTTCAAAATGGCATCAAAATGAAAGCAGAACAAGTAGAAATATTGTAGAAGTAGAAAAAAGTTGAGAGGGAGGATAATGTTCAGTGAAAATTTCTGATATTTCTGAAATTCACTAGAAGAAATCTGAATTTTTAACTCACTTCACCTCAGAAGGATTTTGCTTGAGCAGGGTCCCGTGTAGCTTCTGCAAAGGAAAAGCACACTTTATTAATCTGTGCTAAGCTCCCTATGCAGCATGCTGATTCTTTGTAACTCCTGGGTACCCGGTATCTTTTCCCTGGCCATTGTAGCCTAATGTTGACTAGAGGTCCTGGGTTTCAGAGATGCTAGGAACTGAATTGAGCCCTCGAGGTTAAATCTTCAGGGGATGCAAATCAGCATAATTCTAACTTCCCCTCTCCTCATTGACATCAGTAGAGTCATATCCACTTAGACCAGCTGAGAATCTGGCCCTTAAAGCAATTGAGTGGAATTCACCTTTTTAAGTGGGCTCTTCCCAAGACTGCCAGAAAGGACTCCAGTGCAGGATTTGGGGATCCTCGGAGGAAGTCCATGTTGGTATGCTTGGGGGATTCCAATTAAAGAGTTAATTTTTCCCCCCTCCTTCACAGATAGAAGCTTCAGCCACTACTATGGTAAAGCTGCACTCTTAAAATCTGCTAATCAAAACTCAAACCAGTGAAACTGATCTGGGAAAATTTTAATGACCAGCTTAAAAGTCAGTGTAGGTTTGCTAAGGTTTCTGTAACTTCCTGGGGTGATGTGATTCAGTGCTGAAACTGGGTGAAGCATAGTAGTCTTTCTGTGGGGTTTAGTTATTGGGTTTGTCAAAACCCAACACTGTAGAGCCTGGGGCCTGAGCATGTTATGAAAACTGATGTGAAACAACACTGAAGAAAATGCTCACACAATTCCCTGCAAAGCAAATTGGCAGAACTGCTCACAACTCTACTTATATCCCACTGAGAGTCACTTCAATCTGCAGTGCAGTAGTTTTTCACTATACTATTGTTCTCCAGTTGAGGTACTACTATTATTTATATAGCATCATAAGTATGAACAGCTAGGCACAGTGGCATGGCTGTACAAAATCGTATTACGCATTCTCTGCCCTGAAGGACTGCCAGTGTGTGGGTATGTGATGAGACAGTACAGAGAAATACTGTGACAAAAACTGAGGCGACAAGCTGCCAGCATCTGGGGATGAGCAAGGAGTTCCAAACCAAAAAGAATCGAATAGCATGGAAGATTTACAGCTACCAACTGTAATCTTTTAAAGTAATTTTCATAACCCATATTAGTGCAGCTTTTCCTATTCTATACCTAAATAAAGGTGAGCTCAAATTATTTTCTTTTTTCTTATGTGCTGTTCCTTCTCTTTCCTAAAGAAACTGTATTTTAACTGTGCCTATAACTTGAATTTGATTGTTCATGTGGGGGCAAGGGTACTGACTGAACGTACCTCAAAAATCTTTACCATATTGAAAGGAAGAGAATGGGAGGAGTTAATTGGGCTAGAGGTGTTCTAGGTGGCACAGGTAGCAACACTTATAGTTAAGCTTGCCTGACACTTCCCATTATAAGACCCAGTTTTCAATTGCTTATGACTTTACCAAGCTTAAAAGTTTGGGTTGAACTTTTCCATGCCAGATGTCTGCCTCAGGCTGATTTTTGTGTGTGGAAGTTTCAGCTAAAGTAGTTCAGCTGTTTCTGAGAATGAAGTTAGGGGGAAAATACCTGGTTTGCCCAATGTTTAAAAAAAAAGATGTTGCTTCATGAGGAAGCTCTAGCGCCTCTGTGCTTTGGAGCATAGACTTTAAGTTTGCCAGGGGGCCTCCCATAAAAATTCACCCACGTTTTGCCGAGTTAAGAGCTCATGAAATCTGTTTGCTTGTGCTCAGTAGAGACTTGTTAGAGTTTGGCAGTTAAATTGTCTGAAGATTCCACCTTACCTGAGCATGCTTCATCCCCTCACAGCTCCTACTGCTGACCAGACTATGCATGCATGCCATCTCCCTAGAGCAGCTGAGCATGCTCAGTCCTGGAGCTGCAGGGGCTGAGCAGGACTGTCCCTGCAATTGCAGTCCCCACCTGCCGGTGCTACTGTGGTGCTGGACACTAACTGAGAGCAGGGAGACTCTCTCCTGTACTCTCAGTACCCGCACTGCTGATACCCAGGCAGCATGGAGGAGAAGGAAGCTGTCTTATTTGAATGTGGAGGAGGGGAGGAACATAAAAGTGCTATAAATGCTAAATAGTCTGAAAACTCAAGCTAGGCATCTCAGATTGGATACCCAAAGTTAGTTGACACTTTTGACCTTAATCTTTGTGCCTCAGTGCTCCATGTGTGAAATGGGTGTAATAATATCCCCTCAGGGGTGTTATGAAGGTACATTTATAAAGATCAAAGATATTACAGTGAGAGCACCATAGAAAAGCACACGAGGAAATTCATTCTGTATTCAGTACTGGTTTGGGTAGTGTACTGTAAATAACAAGCAGGGCCACACACTGACTGTTGAAAATGAAACAAAAGATTGAATAGCTAACCATTTGGTGAGCACAGCACGATCCTGTGTGCTGACTAGGGCAAGGGTTCTGTAGAAGAAATACTACGTACTGGTAATCATGTAACTAAAGACTGCGTCATAATACATAGGGTTGCATGGACAACCTTAATTCAGGCATTTTTTAATTCTGAGCACCTGATTTTGTAATTTTAATGTTCCTTACAAGTTCTCTCTCTCTCTGTGTGTGTGTATATATATATATATATATATAGGCAGATCTGCTAGCACTGACTGTTACACGATTGCCTGGCACTTCCCATTATAAGCCCCTGTTTTCAGTTGCTTGTAACTTTGCCATATTTTAACTGTTTGGAATGAAATTTTCCATGCAAAGAGTCTGCCTCAGGCTGAATGTTTCTGAGAAATTTCAGCCAAACAGTTCAGCTATCTGCAAGGATGAGGATAGGGAAAAATGAGTTGTTTTGCCCAAAGTTTTGGCAACCTTTTCTTTGAAAAGCTCTAGTGTCCCCATACTTTGGATCAGGGACTTGAAATTTGGTGTGGATGTGGCCTTTGTGTCAGGAACATGCATATTGCCATCCTAATGAAACTTTGCATAAATTTGGCCAAGTTATGAACCTTTGAAAAATTGCAGTTTGTTCATGCACAGTAGAGACTTGATAGACCTTCGTAGCTTACATCTCAGAAGATTCATCATTACTGATTTCAGAGTGGTAGCCGTGATAGTCTGTATCAGCAAAAACAATGAGGAGTCCTTGTGCACCTTATAGACTAACAAATTTATTTGGGCATAAGCTTTCGTGGGCTAAAACCCACTTCATCAGATGCATGGAGTGGAAAATACAGTAGCAGGTATATATACACAGTACATGAAAAGATGGGAGTTGCCTTACCAAGTGGGGGGTCAGTGCTAATGAGACAATTCAATTAAAATGGACTGTTCTCAACAGTAGAATACCAAGGGAGGAAAAATCACTTTTGTAGTGGTAATGAGGGTGGCCCATTTCAAACAGTTGACAAGAAGGTGTTAGTAACAGTAGGGGGAAATTAGTATGGGGAAATTAGTTTTTGTAATGACCCATCCACTCCCAGTCTTTATTCAGGCCTAATTTGATGGTGTCCAGTTTGCAACATTACTGAGCATTCCCAAATCTCACAGCTCCTAGTGCTGTTTGGAGTACATATGTGCCATCCTCACAGCACGACTGAGCATTCTATTTCCTTCTGAATGTTACAGGGGTGAAGCTGGATTTTTCCTGTAATAGAAGCTCTGTGCTGGCGTGGGGCTTGCCAGTGGAACATAGACCAGGGAGTCTCTCCTTTGCTCTCAATGACCCCGTTGCTGGTGAACATAAGAACTGGGTCAGACCAAAGGTCCATCTAGCCCAGTATCCTGTCTACCGACAGTGGCCAGTGCCAGGTGCCCCAAAGGGAGTGAACCTAACAGGTAATGATCAAGTGATCTCTCTCCTGCCATCCATCTCCACTCTCTGACAAACAGAGGCTAGGGACACCATTCCTTACCCATCCTGGCTATTATCCATTAACGGACTTAACCTCCATGAATTTATCCAGTTCTCTTTTAAACGCTGTTATAGTCTTAGCCTTCACAACCTCCTCAGGCAAGGAGTTCCACAAGTTGACTGTGTGCTGTGTGAAGAAGAACTTCCTTTTATTTGTTTTAAACCTGCTGCCCATTAATTTCATTTGGTGGCCCCTAGTTCTTGTATTATGGGAACAAGTAAATAACTTTTCCTTATTTACTTTCTCCCCATCACTCATGATTTTATGTACCTCTATCATATCACCCCTTAGTCTCCTCTTTTCCAAGCTGAAAAGTCCTAGCCTCTTTAATCTCTCCTCATATGGGACTCGTTCCAAGCCCCTAATCATTTTAGTTGCCCTTCTCTGAACCTTTTCTAATGCCAGTGTATCTTTTTTGAGATGAGGAGACCACGTCTGTACGCAGTATTCAAAATGTGGGCATATCATGGATATATATAAGGGCAATAAGATACTCTCCGTCTTATTCTCTATCCCCTTTTGAATGATTCCTAAAATGATTCCAGGCAGCATAGAAGAGGAAGCCATCTAACACAAATCAGAGGGGACTAGAGCCAGTCCTGGGAGGAGGGAAAGGAATAGAGTAGGACAAGGAACCTGGGGAGATTGGAACTTGGGGAAAGAGAGAGAAACTGTGACTGGAAGTTGGGGGAGGATACTGGGACTTGCTGGACAAGGAGACTGGGAGCCAGGGGTAGGTGAAACTGGGACTGGCTGGGTGGGGAGAGACTGGGACTGGGAGCCACATGGCACGGGGATTGAGAAACACTGAGATCGGATGAGGAGCCAGGAAAGTATGCAGACTGGGACAGGCTGGACAAATAGCTTGGACCTAGGAACTCATGTGGGGCAGAATGGGGCACTGGGGAAAGGGAGACACATCTTACAAGGAGCTGGAGGTGGAGGGAGAACTTGGGTTGAGTAGGCAAAGAGACTGGGACAGGGAGCCAGGGAGTGGGTGTGGGATGTGTCGGAGAATAACAGAGTTCTCACTTTTTGTTTGGGTACAGCAAGTCAGATACTTTATTTTCTCAAGCAATTGCATAGAGAGAGAGAGCTAAACAGGTCTCCAACAGGTAAACAATTACAGCAAGCATTTATACCTTTTGTTACAGACAATAATGAGCAACAGCTGCATTTTGTTTATACGTAGGTCATTCTGATATCTTGTTTTGCTCACTAATGTAGACTCTTAGTCTACATTCCATATTATCTACACATTAGCTACACAAGGTCGCAACAACTTCTCACACAGTTCTTTCCCACTCGCCTCACACATTCCTCGCTTCTACAAATCTCGCGTTATTAGGCCTGACTCTTGCTAACAAACTGTCATGCATTGCAATCCCCTTCCTGTCAGTTCTTTCTTTGCTTCCACAGGTGAGACTGAGTTCGTATGGTTTGTACAGGCAACCTTAATTCTGGCATATTGTAATCTTTGTGTGTTTGACTTTGCAACCTTAATAATGTTCTTTTAACAGGTGTGTGTGTCTGTGTCTGTGTATGTGTATGTGTAGTTTCCTTGCTTTTTAAAAAAGCAAATGAAAAAAAACAGAAATTCTGTCATGTGGCATCTCATAAGTCCCACATTTGTCATCAGCAGGGTTTATCATACAGACCAGTGTCACTTGAACTATTGAAGTTCAAGGCAGGGGAGAAAAGGTGGAGGAGTTGCACTGTTTGAAAGAGAGCAGTATGATTTTTCAGAGCTCCAGTATGAAACTGGAGAAAAGCCTGTTGAGAGTCTTTGGGTTAAGTTTAGAGGTGAGAGCAACAAAGATGATGTTGTGGTGGGTGTCTGCTATAGACCACCAGACCAGAAGGATGAGGTAGACGAGGCTTTCTTTGGACAACTAACAGAAGTTTCCAGATCACAGGCCCTGGTTCTTGTGGGGGACTTCCATCACCCTGACATCTGCTGGGAGAGCAATACAGCAGTGCACAGACAATCCAGGAAGTTTTTAGAGAGTGTTGGGGACAATTTCCTGGTGCAAGTGCTGGAGGAACCAAGTAGGGGCCGTGCTCCTCTTGACCTGCTGCTCACAAAAAGGGAAGAATTGGTAGGGGAAGTAGAAGTAGGTGACAACCTGGGCAGCAGTGACCATGAGATGTCTGAGTTGAGGATCCTGATAAAAGGAAGAAAGGAGAGCGGAAGAATACGGACCCTGGACTTCAGAAAAGCAGACTTTGACTCCCTCAGGGAACTGATGGGCAGGGTCCCCTAGGAGGCTTATATGAGGGGGAAAGGAGTCCAGGAGAGCTGTCTGTATTTTAAAGAAGCCTTATTGAGGGCACAGGAACAAACCATCTCGATATGCAGAAAGAATAGCAAATATGGCAGGTCAGCAGCTTGGCTTAACAGAGAAATCTTCAATGAGTTTAAACACAAAAAAGAAGCTTACAAGAAGTGGAAACTTGGACAGATGACTAGGGAGGAGTATAAAAATATTGCTCGAGCATGCAGGGGTGTAATCAGGAAGGCCAAAGCACAATTGGAGTTGCAGCTAGCAAGGGATATGACGGGTAACAAGGAGGTTTTCTACAGGTAGGTTAGCAACAAAGAAGGTCAGGGAAAGTGTGGGGCCCTTACTGAATGGGGGAGGCAACCTAGTGACAGATGATGTGCAAAAAAGCTTAAGTACTCAATGCTTCTTTTGCCCCAGTCTTCACAGACAAGGTCAGCTCCCAGACTTCTGCACTGGGCAGCACAGTATGGGGAGGAGGTGAGCAGCCCTCAGTGGTGAAAGAACAGCTTAAGGACTATTTAGAAAAGCTGGACATGCACAAGTCCCTGGGGCCGGATCTAATGCATCCTCGGGTGCTGAGGAAGTTGGCGGATGTGATTGTAGAGCCATTATCTTTGAAAACTCGTGGTGATCGGGTGAGGTCCCGGACGATTGGGAAATGGCAAATATAGTGCCCATCTTTAAAAAAGGGAAGAAGGCAAATCTGGGGAACTATAGACCGGTCAGCCTCACCTCAGTCCCTGGAAAAATCATGGAGCAGGTCTTCAAGGAATCCATTTTGAAGCACTTGGAGGAGAGGAACGTGATCAGGAACAGTCAACATGGATTCACCAAGGGCAAGTCATGGCTGACCAACCTGATTGCCTTCTATGATGAGATAACTGGCTCTGTGGATATGGGGAAAGCAGTGGACGTGATATACCTTGACTTTAGCAAAGCTTTTGATATGGTCTCCCAAAGTATTCTTGCCAGCAAGTTAAAAATGTATGGATTGGATGAATGGACTATAAGGTGGATAGAAAGCTGGCTAGATCGTTGGGCTCAAGGGGTAGTGATCAACGGCTCAATGTCTAGTTGGCAGCCGGTATCAAGCAGAGTTTCCCAGTGTCCGGTTATGTTCAACATCTTCATCTATGATCTGGAGGATGGTGTGGACTGCACCCTTAGCAAGATCGCGGATGACACTAAGCTGGGGGGGGAGAGGTAGATACACTGGAGGGTAGGGATAGGGTCCAGAGTGACCTAGACCAATTGGAGGATTGGGCCAAAAGAAATCTGATGAGGTTCAGCAAGGACAAGTGCACAGTCCTGTACTTAGGAAGGAAGAATCCCATGCACTGCTACAGGCTGGGGACCGACTGGCTAGAGCAGCAGTTCTGCAGAAAAGGACCTGGAGATTACAGTAGATGAGAAGCTGGATGAGAGTCAACAGCGTGCCCTTGTTGCCAAGAAGGCCAACGGCATATTGGGCTGTATTAGTAGGAGCAGTGCCAGCAGATCGAGGGAAGTGATTATTCTCCTCTATTCAGCACTGGTGAGGCCACATCTGGAGTATTGCATCCAGTTTTGGAACGCCAACTACAGAAGGAATGTGGACAAATTGGAGAGAGTCCAATAGAGGGCAACGAAAATGATTAGGGGGCTGGGGCACATGACTTACGAGGAGAGACTGAGGGAACTGGGCTTATTTAGTCTGCAGAAGAGAAGAATGGGGGGGGATTTGATAGCAGCCTTCAACTACCTGAAGCGGGGTTCCAAAGAGCATGGAGCTCGGTTGTTCTCAGTGATGGCAGATGACAGAACAAGGGGCAATGGTCTCAAGTTGCAGTGGGGGGAGGTCTAGGTTGGATATTAGGAAGGTGGTGAAGCACTGGAACGGGATACCTAAGGAGGTGGTGGAATCTCCACTCTTAGAGGTTTTTAAGGCCCGACTGGACAAATCCCTGTCTGGGATGATTTAGTTGTTGGCCCTGCTTTGAGCAGAGGGTTGGACTAGATGACCTCCTGAGTTCTCTTCCAACCCTAATCTTCAATGATTCAATGACTCTAAGTGACTGATAGAGGACAATAGCTACTATTGCTACGTGGAACAGCATTAGCGGGCGATGAGACACACTTTGCCAGCGAGTTTCACAGATATTTGCTGACAGCAGAGGACTAATGAGACTGGGCTCTTGGGTTCCAAACCAGGCTCAACTGGGGAGTGTGCTGTAGTGGGTACAGACTCTTCTACCTGTTCTATCTCTCCCATCCCCAAGCTTGGCTACTTCTGCCTTTTCTCCTCCAAACTGTCCCTGATCCTGTCTCTTCCCCACCCACCCTGTCTTCTCACCCCAGTCTCATTTCCTCCCCTAGTGAGTCCCAGCCTCCAATCCTCAGATTTAGAATCACAGTCCCAGTCTTCTTTCCCCAGCCAGTCCTCGTCTTCCCTTCCAGACGTTCTGTCCCAGTCTCCTCCCCATTACCAGTCTTTCCGTACCCTCACTCCCACTCCTTGCCCAGCCAGCCCCAGTTCTTTGCCCAGGGCTCCTCATCAGATCTGTATTTCTCCCTTCCCCTCCAGCACACACTACCCATCCCCACTGGCTCCCATTCTCAGTTTCCTTTCTCAGGCTTTTTGTCAAATCTCAGTGTTCACTTCCTCCTCCCGAGGCTCCAGTTCCAGTCCCCTTCCACACTCAGCTCTTTGCCTGATTTCCACTCTTCCCTCCCCACCCACTGATTCCCAATGTCCCTCCACTCCCAAAGCTCATTATCCTAATCTATTCCTACCCACTCCCCTTTCCAGGTATGGCTCTTGTCCCCTTGGTCTTTGAATCAGGCAGCTTCATCCTTCAGGCTGCCTTGGCCAAGCAGGGGGATGATTGAGAGCACAGGAGAGACTGGCTCCGTGCTTTTAATTCCTGTGCCTGAACCTGGCATGGCCCACGGTAGCCCAAAGCTGCAACTGTAGGGAGAGACCTACTCAGCCCTGGGCTGGAATATACACAGTGCAGATGCAATCTTTGGGGAATTTAGCTGCGCAGCTCTAGCAAGTCTTCACTGAGTGTGTGCAAACTAATATTTCAAAGCTCATAACTTGGCCAATTTTGTGTAGATTACAAAGTGACTTGTACAGGGCGCCTGTAATGGAGCGGGAATTGAACCAGCATCTCCCAAGTTGCAGCTAGTGTGCCAGCTACTGGACCATTCTTCTTCTGATAGCTTCCAATCGCGTAGCAACAGAGTGGCGAGTGGCCATTTATGGATTGGAATGGATCACAGAACAAGAGTGTCTTAAGGAACTTTTCGAGAAGAATGGGAGACTTTACATGAATATTATGTATATTCTATGAAATAAATTTTTAAAGTTTCTGTAATTTACTGAGCAGCCACAAATCATTTTGTAGTTTTAAAGTGACAGACAAGAAATATGTTAGACCTGTCTGCTCCTTAAATGTCTGTAAATGAATTGCAGTAAGCTTTCTGTGCTACCATGGGAGTGAATAGCCTGAGTGGTTTGGAAAAATGATTAGAATTTCAAAGAGCTCAGAATAAACAAGATGCCAGCTTTTAGATGTGCTAATTTTGAGGAGGAAGTAAGACTGAAAGACATGAATATAATTCCCTGGGGTATTGTACAGGTCTATATTAAAACGATTAGGAAGCTTTTAAAACAGGTTTTGGAGGATTTGATAGACTGAGTCCTATGTGACCAGGTGTAGAACAGATTAGAATAGTAATACTGAAGAATTTGGATCTCTATATCCAGTAACTGAGAACATAGTCCTGGCTCTCTCGGCTTGCTCTTTAGATTAGAGGGTATTTTCCGGTATCTGAAACTGGTCCTGGTGCTCCTATTTTCCTGATGGGGGGAGGGAAAAGGTGGGTGGGTCATATGGTTTGTAACTTCTGTAGGTTAAGGTTATTGCACACAGCAGGGGCTTCTTGCATCCCTCCATTCCCCCTTTCCCCCCAAAAGCTCCCTGTGTGCCACCCCATCTATCTCCCTACAGCTCCCCTCAATCTTCCCTCTGCCAAGGATTCTGTGTGCCCCATTCCTCCTTGCTTCGTTCCCACCTCCCCCCGCCACCAGGAGCAGTATATGCCCTCTTCTCACCCTCCATTGCAGGGTCTCTGTGTGAACCCTCATTACTCCCTTCCCCCCATCCTAGAGGCTCTGTCTGCTTCCCATTCTTCTCTTTCCACCCTCCTAGGGTCCCCCAATCCTCCCTCCCACCAGGGGTTTTGTGTGCCCCATTCTCCTCCACTTCCATGGCAGGGGCTCTGTGTGCTCCTGTGTCTCTCCCCCAACCCCTGCACACACAGTATTCTTCTTCTTCTTTATTTTTGAGAGATAAATCGTTCAGGGTTCAAACTGGGAGGATGAGAAGGAGTAACTGTTATGCTGGAAGGCATTAATGGGTGCTATCAACCAGTTGTTTGATCAGTTGCAGAGATGCTTGAGGCTGTGGTTGTACTAATCAGATGGCAAGGGTTCCATTTGCTCCTTTCCATTTTCCAACATGCCCCCAAATCAATAAGATTCTGGCCATTAATGCCTAGAATGCATCCGATTAATTCCAAAATTTCAGGAAGTGGTGTTTGTCATGCTGAATGGAGTGGCTGACGACTGTGAGTGCCTACCTCAGGGAAAACACCCCACACTGGTGGTGCGTTCTGTAATTAGATTTCACCAAGCTAGTAGCAAATGTGAACTCCAGGATCACTATAACAGTCTTGCAGTGGAGTCACAGACACTCCCCTTAGATTCTCCAGCCTATTTTGGCACCCAGACAAACTGGACTGTGTGATAAAAGATCACTTAAACCAAAAATCACACCACATCAGATTACTCCAAGTCCCAAGAAACCAGTCACTTACCCTGGATCAATTGGTACTCTAGATCTTACATCAAAGACAATGCTAGCAGCCAATTCTATAGTAAACTAACTAAAAGTTTATTAGCTAAGTAAATGAAATGAGTTATTGAGAGGCTAAGGCAGGTATAATATATGCACAGGTGACACTGTTGGTAATTCCAAATAGTGGCAGTGATGTAATAAACTGCCAGTTTCCCAACAGTCTTTTCAGGGTACCCAGATTATCTCTGGGGATCTTTAGTTTGCATCTGGTACACTTCCCTGTAAGAATCCAAACAGTCCAGAGACCCAGGATCTTTCCTTCAGTCCATACTTGTAGCTTCTTCTCTCAGAAAACAAGCTGACAGTGTCACTACCCATGTGGGCTTTTCCTTTGATGATGGAGAGTGGGGAATTAATGTTGAGTCTTTGACCTCCAATCATGACACACCATGACCACTTGCTTTGAAATTAGCACTTTTCTGTTAAAGTTCTTCATTTGCATTCCACAAGTCTTCTTTCTTCTTCGAGTGCTATCCCTGTAGGTGCTCCACTCCGGGTGACAGTGCTTCCTGGCGCTGTTGATTGGAGATCTTCAGTAGCAGTGCTTGGTTGGAACCCACGTGCACAGTTGCTGTCTCACATCATCTTTGGAATCTGTTTGGTGTGCGCACGTCCAGACCCCCTCAGTTCCTTCTCAGCCGTCCTCGGCTGAAGACTGAACTCAGGGCAGTGCTGAACCTCTTCCCCGTTTTCCAACTTTTCTGCTCCCTTGGGAGCGAACCCCCCATGTAGCAAGGTGGTAACCCCGCTCCGGTCCAGAGGGGGCTGTGGCTGGAGAAAGCAGCTTTTAGGCTGAGCAGACTGGGGGAAGTGGCTGCAGCTGGGGCCATGCCCCAAACAGACTCAGCTGGCTCTATAAAGGCCAGGGCAGCCAGAAGCTCAGCAGTCTCTCTCTGAGTGCAGAGAGAGAAGGGCCTGGCTGCAGCAAGCTAGAGACAGGGTACCTGAGTGGAGCAGGGCTGGGGACAGGTTGAGGAGCTGGGGAGCTCCAGCCTGGAAAGCCCCAGGCTGTGGCCTAGTATTAGGCCAAGGGGCACTGGGGGTTGCAGAGGGCAGCCCAGGGCTAGGCCAAGGCAGCAGGTCCAAACCCCCCTTGCCAGTGATGAGTGGCCTATACTGCAGTCTGCCCCAGGGAGCGGGGGATAGTTGGTGACTGGCAGTGGCCTAGTGCTGAGGCAAGGTGGGGATAGTGGGTGGGGGTTCCCCAGGGAGGGGAGACCCAGATCTGCGGGGTACTGCCAGGGGCAGCATCCCAGTAATAGGGGCACCGGGTCCTGGGAGGGACACGGGCGCCAGAAGATGACAAGACAGATCACTGGCCTGCAGAGGGCGCTCCAGAGGCTGGTGAGCTAATTCCCTGGACGACCAGCAGGAGGCGCCGCAGGGGTGAGTCCGGACCCTCTTACACCCCATAAATACTTGTTCTTGGACCTTTTGTCAAGACAAACTCTCAAGATGCCAGGATCCCCTGGTTTTAAAAAATGTGGCTCCTGCAGGGACTCCACGCCACGTTTGGACGGACATTCACTTGTGTGAAATGTCTCGGTGAGACCCATGTCCCAGCAAAGTGTGTCCATTGCAACAATTCGAAAGCAAGGGCTCACCGCAACCGGGACCTGTGTTTAAAAATGATCCTCATGGAGAAATCTCTCCAACCAGGACCGGAGACAGGCATAACAAAACCCTCTCTTAGCTGCTCTCCATCCAGTTCGGAACCGACCGAGGAGAGGAGAGGAGGAGAGCCTCGACCTCCCCACACAGGGAACTAAGTAAAAAGAAACAGTTCCCGGAGAGGTCGTTGCCAGCGATGCCGATAGCCCCAGGAGTCAGCACCCATGACTCCCCCAGCACCTCGGGCACCGGGTGCACAGTGCAGAAAAATAAGGAGTCGAGACCCCAAAATGGACAGACCTCCCACTCGGCACCAAAGGTGCCAACTCCCGTGCAGGAGCCGGTGCCCTCCACGCAACCAACCCCAGTGCCGACAAGGACATTGGTGCCAATGACACTACTGGCACCAATACAGCACCCGGCTGCGGCTGATGGCACCATGATAGGCCTGCCGGCACCCCCCAAGGCTAAATACAAGATGCCCAAGCGTCTCACTACAAATCCTCGGTGCCGCACCCATCAGCACAGCAGCGATTTCTGACACACAAAGACATCTCTGTTGCCCTGGTGCTGGAATCATCTGTTCTCGGTACCGAGGGCTCGATTTTAACCCAGCCAATCTCTCCTACGGACCGGTCAGTGTTCACCGACAGTGACAATGATAATCAAGAGGATGCAGTATTTTCAGCACCTGACTCTCCTTCACAACCACAAAAACCAACAGACAGAGCTATGGCCCACAAGGATCAACTCCAGTTTCTGTGGTTTGCCCTCCCCCCATGGATGGGGCCTCATATGCCATACCCTGTGCAGTGATTGGATAATGCCCACTACTCCCGCTTCTCCTCACCATCCAGAGCACAGATTCGCTCTCCACCAGGATCCCCGATCCCATCCACATCTAGAGCTGCAGAGGGTCCATATGAGGAAGTAGAGGAGGAGCCTGCACCTGAGACAGAGTCACCAGAACAGAACTCCTCTTCATCTCCAGATGAAGCTGTCATGCCACCTCCACCAACGATGGCAGACGACATCAAACAATTTCAGGAGCTATTCAAAAGGGAGGCAATCAGCCAAGACATTCCTTTAGAGGAAGTGCAGGAGACCCAGCACAAACTCCTGAAGATCCTCCAACCTTCAGCGGCATCAAAGATTGTACTCCCTATGAACGACGCCATACTGGAACCCGCCGACGCTATATGGCAGACACCAGACACCGCCCCACCAACCTGTAAGAGAGCAGACCATAAATATTATGTCCCAGCTAAGGGAATGGACTTCTTATTCTCTCACCCACAGCCTAACTCCCTCGTGGTTAAAGCAGCGAATCACAGGGCAAAACAACACCTTCACCAGTCCTCATCACAGGAAAAAGACCTCAAACGACTTGATCTCCTTGGTCATAAGTCTACACATCATCCACCTTGCAATTTAGAATCCCCAATTATACTGCTCTTTTTGTGAGTTATGACTATGATAACTATAACAAACTATTTGAATTTACCTCTGACGTTCCTGAGGGCAGAAGAGCAGATTTAAATCAGTCCTCATAGAGGCACAACTAGTATCCAGGACAGCACTACAAGCATCCCTGGACATGGCTGACATGGCAGCCTGCACTATGGCCACTGCAGTGGGGCCTTGTGGCTTTCAACATCTGTCATCCTTGAAGAGCTGCAGAACAAAGTCGAGGATCTACTCTTTGATAAAGACAAACTCTTCATCGCAAAAACTGAAGAGTCCTTCACACAATGAAAGATTCCAGGGCCACTCTGCGCACACTGGGAATATACACTCCCCCCTTTCAAGAGAAAGCAGCACCAGCCCTACCAGAGGTCTCGCTCACAACAATACAACCGCCCACAGTCTAGGCTGTATGAGACTGGCACAGCCTCCACATGATGGTAACTCTGCCCACAAAAGTGCTGAACTCGCTGCAATGGTGGACAAAAAGGGAGAACATAGGCACAGGAGTTCCCTTTCACCTAAATCCTCCTGCGCTTATGCTCACAACAGACACCTTCCTGTTAGGCTGCGGAGCATACTGGACCACCACACAACACAAGGGTGGTGGTCCACAATGGAGGCCCGTCTGCACATAAACCTCTTAGAACTCAGAGCAGTCAGGTATGCATATCTTCACTTCCTCCCACTCATAAGAAACAAATCAGTTTGAGTCTTGACAGACAATATAGCATGCATGTTCTACATCAACAAACAAGGGGGAGCACGATCACACTCCCTATGCATAGAAACCATCAAATTGTGGAATTAGTGCATACAACATCACATAGACATCACGGCTTCCTACCTGCCTGGGCGTTAGAATGCTAGTACCGACACACTCAGCAGACACTTCTCACAAGAACACGAATGGGAACTAAACCCTTCAATCTTATGCCAACTATTCTCCCTATGGGGTTCCCCATCAATAGACTTATTTGCCACAGCAAAGAACCATAAATGCCATTTATTCTGTTCCAGGGCGGGACTCGGGACCGCCCGAGGAGATGCGTTCCTAATCCTGTGGAACAAGACACTCATGTATGCATTCCCACCGATTCCACTGATACACAGAGTCTTTTGCAAAATCAGGGACGACAATGCCAAGGTCCTACTTATTGCTCTAGCATGCCCAGACAGACTTGGTATCCTTACCTGCTGCGCATGTCGATCTGCTCTACAAGAACTCTGCCAACAAGACTGGCTCTCTGCTCGCAGAGCGACAGTCGCATCCTCCATCCACAACTGGAGAAGCTCCATGTGAAAGCATGGCTCCTACATGGTTCCAAGTACACGAGCTAGCCTGTTCAGAGCAAGTAAAAAACATGTGTTGTTACACAGTACACAAGACTCCACCCACAATACTTACCTACAAAAGTGGAAGTGATTTTCTATGTGGTGCTTGCAGAAAAGCCTCACACCCCACACCATATCCTAGACTACATTTTAAAACTCAAGAATGACAGACTATCGCACAGTTCTATCACAGTACACCTCGTGGCAATCAACGCCTTGCATGACAAACTGGATGGCTTCTCAGTTTTCACACACCCTGCCAGGAAATGCTTCCTTACTGGACTCCAAAACCTGTACCCTGAGGTACACCCTCCCCCCCCCCGTCCCCACACACACACATATGGAACTTGAACCTAGTCCTCTGAGGACTCATGAGACCTCCCTTTGAACCGCTGGCTACCACCTCCCTACATTTTACCCCAAGCCCCACAAAAACCCACAGGAAGCGACACTGCATATCCTCAACATCAGAAGGATGATTGCCTTCTATTTGGACAGAACTAAACTGTTCTGTAAATCCCCTACACTATTCGTATCCAGTGCCAAATAGTCCAAGGGTGCTGCTATTTCAAAACGGCGGCTTTCCAAGTGGATATCTGGCTATATTAGGTCATGCTACCAGATCCAGGTTATTGAACCCCCTGAGGGCATCAGAACACACTCTACTTGGGCTGTGTATACATCCGTAGCATTCCTTCACAATGTACCTACTATTGACATATGCAAAGCCACTACATGGGCATCAGAGCCTACGTTTTCCAAACACTACGCCATCACACAAGACTCCAGAGCGGACGCCATAGTAGGCCATACAGTATGTCTGCTAGTACCAAAAACACAACTCCAAAGTCCTCCCAGCCATAGTGGGTACTGCTTTGCATTCACCTGGAGTGGAGCACCCACAGGGACAGCACTCAAAGAAGAGAAGGTTATTCACCTTGTGCAGTAACTGAGGTTCTTCGAGATGTGTGTCTCTGTGGGTGCTCCACTACTCACCCTCCTCCTCTCTAGTTTGGAGTTCGATTCAGAGACTCTACAGTAGAGGAGGAACGGAGCGGGTTGGGACATGTGTGCACCAAACAGACTCCAAAGTTGCTGCGAGACAGCAACTGCGCACACGCGTCCCGACCAGGCACTGCTACCGAAGATCCCCGATCAATGGCACTGGGATGCACTGTCACCAGGAGTGGAGCACCCACAGGGACACACATCTTGAAGAACCTCAGTTACTGCACAAGGTGAATAACCTTCTCTTCTTCTTTGGGTTATTTAGTTACAGGGGCATTCACCATGTAAATGTTTGCTACTACATTATAACGGGTTACAGATAAGCAAAAACAGTGCATGTAACATCCCATTAATTTTCATGAAGTTTAAACACCAGCTACTCTTATACATTTAACAATCACTGTGATCTATACAAATACACAAGTGAATTGGCCTGGGGCTCTGGCATGACTGGCATCTGGTCTGCTAGGGTCAGAGTGTTCAAATGTTTTCACATTACGCGCTGTCAAGGCTGCTTCCCCACTCTGAACTTTAGGGTAGAAATGTGGGGGCCTGCATGAAAACTTCTAAGCTTAACTACCAGCTTAGGTCTGGTCCGCTGCCACCATCCCAAAGCTAATTCCCTTCCCTGGATAGCCTTGAGAAACCTTTCACCAATTCCCTGGTGAATACAGATCCAAACCCCTTGGATCTTAAAACAAGGAGAAATTAACCATTCCCCTCCTTCCTCCCACCAACTCCTGGTGAATACAGATCCAACCCCCTTGGATCTAAAAACAAGGAAAAATCAATCAGGTTCTTAAAAAGAAGGCTTTTAATTAAAGAAAACGGTAAAAATCATCTCTGTAAAATCAGGATGGAAAATAACTTTACAGGATAATCAAACTTAAAGAGCTCAGAGGACTCCCCTCTAGTCTTAGGTTCAAAGTACAGCAAACAAAGATAAACACTCTAGTAAAAGGTACATTTACAAGTTGAGAAAACAAAGGAAAACTAACACGCCTTGCCTGGCTATTTACTTACAAGTTTGAAATAGGAGAGATTTGTTTAGAAAGATGTGGAGAACCTGGATTGATGTCTGGTCCCTCTCAGTCCTGAGAACAAACACCTCCCAAACAAAGAACACAAACAAAAGCCTTCCCCCCCCCCCAAGATTTGAAAGTATCTTGTCCCCTTATGGGTCCTTTGGGTCAGATGCCCGCCAGGTTACCTGAGCTTCTTAACCCTTTACGGGGAAAAGGATTTTGGAGTCTCTGGCCAGGAGGAATTTTATAGTACTGTACACAGGACAGCTGTTACCCTTCCCTTTATAGTTATGACACGCGCATACAAAGAAATGCCTTCAAGTTAAGTGTAAGGCTTTCGCAAGCTTGGCCAATCATAAAATATAACCAAGGATGCTAGAAATTAACACACACAAAATAGAGTATCCTGTGACTTTTTTGGCTGTTTCTGAAACTTTGTACTATATATTTCTGTTCCAAAGTCAGTTTCCATTGTGAGAACTGATGCATTCTTGACCCATTTGCTCAGCCTTGCAAAATGCTGTTATCAGCTAAATAGTGGCAACAAAAATTATTTGCATTCACCTGAATGGAACGTTTATTTAAAATTACGTTGGACCAGTAAGCATGGGGAAAAAATTCAAAGAAATACTCTATTGGAGCCATGTAAAGTCAGTGGAACACTTTGTGAAAAAGTATATGCTCATGAGTAACAGTATGCAGGATTGGAGCTGTACATTGTAAATTCCTCAGGCTAGGGACTGTATGTAACTGTATGTGTCTTTAGGTCTCTGTAAGGCATTATGAACACCTATTACATTCTATCATCACTATTTACCATTTGAATAATCTGGAGTTTAGAAAGCTGTAGGTTTTTATATGATAGATAACATCAGTGTTGGCATAGGGAGCAATCACACTTTAGAATAGCCTAATCTGTGAAGCTAGTTATGTCCTTTTTAAAGCTTAAACTCCTGATGTGGTGGTTAGGGGTGAGGGGGAAGCGTGACATAATTAGAAGGTGATATCTCTTGCCCCCCACTCCCTATGTGTGTAACCCTTCTGCCAGGTGGATAGTGGGAGCAATAAGGACTGGGTTCTATATAGCTAGGAATAGGATCCCTCCTGACAAATAACTAAATTGTCTCAAGCCTCCACCCAGAAACTGGGAAAACTAAATGCACCCTGCCTAGATGCTCTCAACAGGTGGAGCTTCCCCACTTGCCAGCACTTGGAGACTGTTCAAACAAGGAAATCTGAGTTAGAGGAAAGGGACCACACAGCAACAGAAGATATATGCAAATACAGAGGCAAGTATAGCTTGCTTCTCCCAGTGTCTTTGGCAGTAATCAATCTAACTCCCTTCCCCCTCGAACCTGGGTCTCCCACTTCCACCAAGTCCCTGATGAATCAGGCAATTCAGAGACTTGAACCTGAGTCATCCACATACTAGGGGAGTGCCTTAACCACCAGGCCATTAACTGTTCAGGTGGTGACTCTCTTGAAAAGTTACTAAAGATGCCTGTTTTATCCCAGTGCAGAATGGAAAAGGTTGGTTTATTTATTTATTTGTTTATTAATATCTTGAAAATTTTCACAGATGGGAAAACCATTTCTGCTCAGTGCTAGTTGTGGTGAGTTCTCAATTGTGTCACTAAAGGAATTGTGGGTAGCCTTTGCAAATGAAACACTCTATGGGAGCATTTCCCCTTTGTCATGAATAAGAGAATAGAATTTTTTTTTCCCTCTGAAGCATCTGGCTATAGGGCCTCCATGTATGAGGGATTTTTTTGGTCTTTCTGTATCATATACACTTCAAGCAGGAACTGTTTTTTTTCATATAGTACCGAGCACAATGGAGCTTCCATCATGTTTGAGGCATTTGAGTGCTACTATAATAGAAATAGTAACAAAACACACAAATTTTTATATATAACACATCAAGATGAACCTTGAATAATAATAGATTGGCAGGCCAGAAGATAGTTCTGAACTTCAGTATCCTCCAGTCTCTGTCAAGCTGCCAGCAAAGGTTGATTATGAACCAGACCAGGGTCGGCAACCTCTGGCACGCGACTCGCCAGGGTAAGCACCCTGGCGGACCGGGCTAGTTTGTTTACCTGCTGCGTCTGCAGGTTCAGCTGATCGCGGCTCCCACTGGCCGCGGTTCGCCACTCCAAGCCAATGGGGGCTGCGGGAAGCGGCATGGGCTGAGGGATGTGCTGGTCGCGGCGTCCCGCAGCCCCCATTGGCCTGGAGCAGTGAACCGCGGCCAGTGGGAGCCGCAATCGGCCAAACCTGCAGACACGGCAGGTAAACAAACTGGCCTGCCAGGGGGCTTACCCTGGCGAGCCGCATGCCAAAGGTTGTCAACCCGTGAACTAGACTAAGACCACCAATTCATTTAACATTGGCTAGTGAACAAACTACCAATTCTGTAGTACATTTTAAAACTAGATATATCTGGTGGTTATCTTAACAAAAAATGCTGTATGAAGCATGAATAATTTAGACAATATTCATTCATAGTTATCCCATGATTTATTGTCTTTATTTCAATGGTAGAAAATAAATGGTAATTCTTTTTGAGTGAGTGAATTTTACCTAAAATCCCCCAAGCTCTAATTTAATGTTTTAAAAAGAAAATGTAAACTTCAACTGTTTTTAATTTCAGGGAATATTCTTCCCTGCTTGATTACCACATGTTTTCCTTAGGACAGGAAGAACCTAGCACCTTACAGAGGATGTCATATGCCAACAGCCTCATCTCCTGTGGACTCTCTGCAAACGTTTGAATTCATACTGTGTTTGACCTATGGGGTGGCATGATTTACCACAGAGTTGCACGATCAAACAGGTTGCTAAACAATTCTGAATTAAATTAAAGGGAAAGCTCTTCCATCTGCTATCCTGTATTATTTTGTAACATACTGTGCCTGTATTTTGAAAGAATATCCAATGCTATATAAATAATTCTGTCTAAAAACAAAACTAAGGGAGGTGGGGGAGGAAAGTTTTACAGGAAATCGAAGTATAGTCAGTGGAAAGTGATAAGAGGGAATTTCTAGGGCTCATCATTTAGGAATGGAAGGCAATGGCCTATAGGGTGAGATACTAACTGTATCTACCCAACTGCAGTTTTCAATATAATGCTGGAACTCCATTGCTACCTCTGTGGTGGAATTTGGCAGCTTTCTTTGCACCAACCAGAGGCTGTAGGTGAAGAAGTGCTGAAAATACACTTTTGCCTAATGTAGCAAGTTAAAATAAGTTTTAATGTCCGTTAACTCTGAATTACTACAACAAGGTAAGTGTTGATCATAGGCAATAAACAGCCCTAGATTCATTCATTCTAAGGCTAGCAGGAACCATTATGATTATTTAATCTGACCTCCTGTATGATCCGGGATGTAGAACTTGCCCAAAATAATTCCTTTGGACCAAGAGCCTATCTTTGAAATAAATAAATCCACCCTTGATTTAAAAATTGCCAGTGATGGAAAATCCACCACAACCCTTGGCAAGTTGTTTCGATGATTAGTTACTCTCACTGTTAACAATTTGTCTTATTTCCAGTCTGAATTTGTCTAGTTTCAACATCCAGCTATTGGATCATGTTATACCTTTTCTTTTGGAAGTTCACTAGTGTTCCAAGAGTTATTGAAGATCAACATTAAAGGTTTAGCGAAAAGGCAAAACACCAAAATGTGCATCCAACAAATTGATTATAGGACTGATTTTTGTCTATTTTGAAATCATAATCAGTACATCAGGTTCTTTAATTGTTTAGGAATGTATTTAACCTGACGTTCTAGCTAGTTCACCATAATAACATTTCCCAGAATAAAATGTAACATATCTTTGCTCAGTACATGGAGACCAAATCTATAATTGCACTTGTAAGGAATTTCATTTTAGTTGAAATTTACTCCCAGTATAGTAGTCACAGTTTAAACTAATGACTGACTTATTTTTATGCATGCAACTAATGATCCACTCATATATCCAACAGTTAGAAATGGTAACATATGTTTGTAAATTACCTGGCATGGTTTATAATACTCAGCGTTGCACATTTTGTGTATAAACAGTCCTACATTTTTCTATAAAATAGCTCTAAATTTCTTTATACAAGTTTCATATTTTCCCCATTATTTAAAATAATACTTTTAGCTATCTTTTTTAAATGTCTTTCGGAGAAAAATAATGCAACAACTGGATAGCAAGTGACAGCAGATAAAAGCCAGTTGAGCAATGGAAATGAGTAGCTGTATCAACTTTATTACTGTACTGCTTTTTAAACAAACATTTGAGGGAATAGTGTCAAACTTCTGATTGGTCTGAGGTTCATTGTTGGAATTGAATGCATATGTATTATTGTGCTGCATCCAACTTCTTTTCAACTTAGGTTTGCTTGGGGTCGTGAACTCTTTGTGCCAAATAGTTACACTGGAGATGAATTTGGTTATTCGTTGCTTCACTTTCAGAGTAGTGTGTATATTTGTGTGTATAAACATCTTTTAAACCTGCTTCTCCTGTAACAAAAACTTGCTATGCACTGAATGAGGCAAGAGTTTTGAAAAGATTAGTATGTGATCATGTAATTAAAAACTCTCATAATGCAAACACACAAGGGGGCCAAATTAAGGTTGTACTGGCTACCTTAATTTTAGAATTGCCTAACTTCCGCATGCTTGACATTGCAATGTTGACAACATTCTTTTAGGGATTTTTAAAAATGGAATAAGATATATACTATTACACACACCTGTAGTTATATTGGCTTGAATTTGGGATGGCTGTATCATTCATAAGTGGTGGAGCCAGAGTTACTATGGTCATCCCAAACTAGTATCGATACATTTTACATACCACAGCATTTCTATTTTGCTTATTCTACGTTTTTCAGAAACAGTTAGTTTAGAAACTTTGTTTTCAAAAAGGGTTTTATTTTTATATCCTTCCACCTACATGGCAAGACTAATTTCTTTTAAGTACCAGGAGTCTAGGCCCCAGAAGAACAGAAAAAATAGTACTAATATATTTTCTAAGATTTTCTGCCAATCAAGGGCTTGGAATTTTAAGTGCTGATATCTCACAACAGGTCAGGTCTAGAAATGAATGCTCTTACCCTTGGCGAGAGGAAAGAGACAGCAAGAGCAGTAATGGATTAAGCTTTAAATGGGGTCTAGATCCATCGAAAATGTTGGGCTCCTCCCTCAAAAAACAACAAACCTTCTACCCCTCTCTCCTCCTCCAAACACCCCCAGAATCCATCGAACTCCCATACAGACTTATTCTCATTTCCTGCCTTCTTGGCTGCTGGGAGGACCCTAATTTCCAAGGGCAGAAGCCTACCTGTAGAAACCCTTTGAAGTACCTGCTGAGGAGAGCAGAATTTCAGCAACCCCTGATTACCAAAGAGGGTACCCACCTTCCCTAGGACCAGAGTGGTGGGTGAGCAAATCACTGCCAATCCCCTTCCCTCCCTGTTATATTTAGCATGGGATTGGGAGGTGCACATCCTGGATCTTGTTGGGAGATAAGCATGGATGCACGGGGGAAAGGGATTGTGGGAATTCTTCTGGAAATCTTATCCCAAGTTAATGAAAATTAGCTTTTTGCAAAAACAGACTGAGAAGCTAATGAATGTGGGGCGGGGTGGAGGTAGGGGGTGGGACAAAACAAAACAGGCTCAGCTTGATTGGGTTGATGCTGGTATTTTATACACTGCTTGAAGAAAAAGCACAGATTTGCTTGGCCTGAGGCTGAAATTGTTCTTCACTGCTAGCGTGTAATCTCTCAGGGTATGTGACACTTTGACTAGTCACTGCATGATACATACAATTACTTCATCTGTAAAGAAACGCTATCTTTGGAATGTTGATGTTTTAAGGGGTATGTGTCCAATTTCTGTGCAGTATTTGATCAATGAAAATGTGCAACTTTGTGTGCCTGGATAAATTGATACACGTGCTTTTATAATTGTATCTGTAATTGTATCCATAATTACCAAAATGTGTTGCTGATTTAAGGGCCAGATTATAATTGGGACTGAGATAGGCTCACAGGTGGAGGAGAAGGCAAGAAGCCCCTTCGCTGTTCTGTGCTGTTCTCTCAAGGGTTACTCTTAACTGCTACCAAAGTGTACCTGCAAGTGCGCATTGTTCAGGTGGGCCATACTGCCAAGATCCCTCCCCCCCCCTACCCCAATGGCATGCTCTGGGATGAGCAGTTATGCAGCCTGCCCTATGCACACTGGGGCATCTGGGGAGGGATTGTGCCCCCGAGAGCTCTTACTGCAGCACTTCATCCCCCCAAGTGCCGACCTGTGGCTAAATGCCACACTTTGTCTCAGTGAATCTTATCTCGTATCTCCATCACAATGAAAAGGTAAAGGTTGGAGTGGAACATTTTAATATAATGCAAAATACCAGAGTGCCTGGCAGCGCTTGACAGGAGGATACAAAAAGGCATTGAGAAATAGTGATACTATATAGCTTGACTCTATGCTCTACAATGTCTTTTTCCTGGTTTAGTAAAAAGTAACAGAGGGTCCTGTGGCACCTTTAAAACTAACAAAAGTATTGGGAGCATAAGCTTTCGTAGGTAAGAACCTCACTTCTTCAGATGCAAGTAATGGAAATCTCCAGAGGCAGGTATACATCAGTATGGAGATAATGAGGTTAGTTCAATCAGGGAGGGTGAGGTGCTCTGCTAGCAGTTGAGGTGTGAACAACAAGGGAGGAGAAACTGCTTCTGTAGTTGGATAGCCATTCACAGTCTTTGTTTAATCCTGATCTGATGGTGTCAAATTTGCAAATGAACTGGAGCTCAGCAGTTTCTCTTTGGAGTCTGGTCCTGAAGTTTTTTTGCTGAAAGATGGCTACCTTTATATCTGCTGTTGTGTGGCCAGGGAGGTTGAAGTGTTCTCCTACAGGTTTTTGTATATTGTCATTCCTGATATCTGACTTGTGTCCATTTATCCTCTTGCGTTAGTGACTGTCCAGTTTGGCCAATGTACATAGCAGAGGGGCATTGCTGGCATATGATGGCATATATAACATTGGTGGACATGCAGGTGAATGAGCTGGTGATGTTGTAGCTGATCTGGTTAGGTCCTGTGATGGTGTTGCTGGTGTAGATATGTGGGCAGAGTTGGCATCGAGGTTTGTTGCATGGGTTGGTGCGTGAGGATAAAGTCACAGAGCTCAACAATAAGTTGTGCTGTGTCATCATCAGGGATACTGTTCCTGACAGCTTGTATTCCATATATACAATGTATATAGTATCACTATATGCTCTACAATGTCTTTTTCCTCGTTAGTAAAAAGTAACAGTTTCCATACAAGCTGTCAGGAACAGTATCCCTGATACTGTGAGGACTTTATCCTCACGCACAATTATTTCAAATTTGGTGACAATATATACCTCCAGACCAGTGGCACTACTATGGGCACCCGCATGGCCCCACAATATGCCAACATTTTTATGGCTGACCTGGAACAACGCTTCCTCAGCTCTCGTCCACTCATGCCCCTTCTCTACCTACGCTATGTTGATGACATCATCATCATCTGAACCCATAGGAAGGAGACCCTGGAAGAATTCCACCATGATTTCAACAGCTTCCACCCCACCATCTACATAGGAGGTCCACTTCCTAGACACCACCATACAAATAAGCGATGGCCACATTAACACCACCCTATACCGAAAACCCACCGACCGTTACGCCTACCTTCATGCCTCCAGCTTCCACCCTGGTCACACCACACGATCCATCGTCTACAGCCAAGCACTGAGGTACAATCGCATCTGCTCCAACCCCTCAGACAGAGACCAACACCTACAAGATCTTCACCAAGCATTCTCAAAACTACGATACCCACACAAGGAAATAAAGAAACAAATCAATAGAGCCAGACGTGTACCCAGAAGCCTCCTGCTACAAGACAGGCCCAAAAAAGAAACCAACAGAACTCCACTGGCCATCACCTACAGTCCTCAGCTTAAACCTCTCCAATGCATCATCAGTGATCTACAATCCATCCTGGACAATGATCCCTCACTTTCACAGACCTTGGGAGGCAGGCCAGTCCTCGCCCACAGACAACCTGCCAACCTTAAGCATATTCTCACCAGCAACCACGCACCGCACCATAACAACTCTAACTCAGGAACCAACCCATGCAACAAACCTCGATGCCAACTCTGCCCACATATTTACACAAGCACCTCACCCTCCCTGATTGAACTAACCTCGTTATCTCCATACTGATTTATACCTGCCTCTGGAAATTTCCATTACTTGCATCTGAAGAAGTGAGGTTCTTACCCACGAAAGCTTATGCTCCCAATACTTCTGTTAGTCTTAAAGGTGCCACAGGACCCTCTGTTACTTTTTACAGATTCAGACTAAGACGGCTACCCCTCTGATTCCTGGTTAGTGTCATTTGCCACTTCATCTACATACTCATACCCTGACTGGATGACTTTGGCCTCCTGCTGCTCTTCCCAGTATTTGGAGAGTAACTAACATTGTGGGTAGAAACAATGGAAATCCACTTTCCAGATCTTTTAGTTCTTTTAATGCCTCTTGGACTAGCTGAGCTGTCCAGAAAAACGGAGGGAAGTAAATTATATGGTATCAACCAGGATCTGAAACTGTAAACAATTTGGTGTTCGAAATACAAATGGTGTCAAATGGTCAAGCTGCCGAACTGCCTTGAAAAGCCATGTCCATTGGAGGTGCATGAGAGATTTTTGTGTGAGGGTGATATCATTGCTTTACTCTATATAAGGGAGAGACCCCCATCACTGCCCAAGTTCCTTCACGGCTGCTGCAGAGAGTGAATGGCACACATCTTTTGTATCTTTGGGACTAGACTTGCTTTTAGTCTAGATTATTATTGTTGTTGTTGTTTTATTTCTTGTAGTTAGTTTGTGAAGGATAGTTTAGTATACGTAGGTTGCCCTTATCCTGGGAGTCTTTGGTCCTTAACTAGGTCCATGTTGGGCCCCAAGCCCTGTAAGGGCCTCAGCAGGTGCACTCTCTTGATCATACAAGATACCAAGATACATTTCCAGTGCCATCTATATCTGAGGAAGGCTCACTTGGTAACCCAATGTACAGGTTGCCACACACTCACTTCAGAATAGAGAGACATTTGAGGCTTCAGGCTCATCTGGCTTCTCAAAGCCTACAGCTTGCAACCCTGATGGGCCTGTTGAGGATACCAAGACCAGTCTTCGTCCAAACTTCTTTTGACACAGGACCCAAGATGTACCTTGTTGTTCTGGTCTCAGCACCGTCTTCTGTCATGAGGCTACAGACCAGAATCTCTTCATTCTTATGCTGGGACCAAATCTTTTACCCAGGACTGCCCATCACCACCATCACTGGCTAAATCAGAAGTGGCACCAAACACCAAATTGGCATTACCTATGAAGGCCTCAGTAGCTTTGGGTGCTGATGTAAGAAAAGCCCACCTCGGTACATACTCTTCTTTTGGAAGTTAGCCTCAGCACCACCTTTCGTTCTGTCCTCTGATGCTTCTGTCTTGGCACCACAAGTCACTGCAGATGCCTGTCAGGGTGAAAGGAAAGAGAAGAGGAAGCAGATCTCCTCACAAGAGTGACTCGGGATAGCCCGGTAGTCAGCTGAGGCTGGAGCCAGAATAGCAGCAGGAACAGGTGCAGGTTGGAGTGGGAGCAGGAATGGGCACAGGCTGGAACAGTCTGTCAGAACTACCAGGCAACTGGGAAATCTCCCAACAGGTAGTGACTGAGCAGCCTGGAGTGGCTGCTTCCATTAGGAGTCTATATAGCTGCCTTGGGGTCACTTGGATAGGCCCCTGCTTGTGGATCGGCTGGGCCCTGGTTGGTTGATTGGCATTGGCCTATGTTGCGACTCGGGTAATTACCTCAGATGACTCACCAGCTGAGGCTTGAGGGATGACTCATCAGGCTCAGAACACTCACCAGCTGAGGCTCAGAGATGACTCATCACAGAGGGACACAAGCAAAAGACAGATAGGAAGCACCAGTCCTGCTTTGTGCTCTCTGACCTAAGGCCCTCAAAGACTCCCAGCTGGCACTTCTTCTCCACACTCTTCTGGATCTGGATGTCTAGGCACTGACTAACTTGACTGCCTCGTCAGTTTGGATCCTGGTAACCTCTTTTTGATTCTCCTTGCCTGAGTGGGGGGTCCACTGTTGAGAGCTCCTTTTGTGGCCTTACATACAGGAGACTACGAAAGGCCTGCTGGAGGCTATATAAGGCCATCTCCAACATCTGAGAATTATAGCTCTGGAGAGAGAAAACATTATGAACTGGGCATGACTTAATAAATATATATGTAACTGACAGGACATAAACATCCCCAGATGATACATTTTGATTAAGTTAAAATGTACAGTGGTGCTGGGGAAAGGAAATAAATTTTTGATTTCATGTATAAAGATCAGAAAGGTTTTTAGGGGATTGAACTCTGTGGGTGGGGGGGAAGACTGAGTTTAGGAAGCAGACATAACATTCCGTGGCTTCTCGGAGCAGAGTTAGGGGGAACCACTTTATCCATTCTAGATTATATAAAATATAACCTTTTTTATTTTCTATGTAACTAAAGATTTTATAGGAAAGTTTGCAGGATCTTTCTCTAGGTGTTCTGCTAGGCAGATGGAGTTTAATTTTTTTTCTGTTATGTCTTTAAAATACAACAAATTGGCTTTGCCTGGGCTACTGTGGATTGAAAGAGCACTGGCTGATGCCTTTAAGGCAAATGCTATCAATGTCCTCTTGTAAGGAGGCAGGTCAGTGGTAGCCTGTCACTGGCCACAAGCATGAAGAGGGTAGCAGTCTCTCCTTTGGACAGGAACCATTGTGTCACTGAAGGATACACTCTGAACAGAGAGAGCTCAGATCAAAGATGCCAGGCACCATTATAACCCCTGCGATGTCCCAAATACTCCTTAACAGCTGCTTCCAAATTTCTCATTGTTCCTTTCTTGTTTACACAATGTATGCAAGGAGATGCCAAGTCTGTATGTGCTTCTACAGGACAGCTCACAACCTTATGTTGGAGACATTAGGGCCCTACAGAATGAGTCAAGAGTTTATAACTTTTTCACTTTTTTCATTGGTGTATAAATTTTGTTTCTATGTCAAGAACTGGATCTGTGGCTGCTTTATACAGAGCCAGTATTATTAACCTGAGCTGCCTTACCTGGAGATAAATGTTCAGAATCACCTTATTAAGCATAAGAGTACTCTCCTCTCCTGGCAACAAACCTCAGGAAACTGACGACTGGTGCACAATCCACTTTTCTGACTGAGCAGAATAACCTATGATAAGGAGATTGCATTTACCAGCTAGTTCTTTCCATCTTTACTTCAAGAGTTCAGGGAACTGATATGATTGGAGGAATCTTTATTGTTAATCTACTATGGGCACATCTACCCTAATAACTATGTGGCAGGTCTTGTTAAGTAGCCTGTGTATTTTTACTGTATTCATAGGCAGGCTTTGGAGCATCATGTTTGATAGGAAAGTATTGCCTTATTTCTTCCTAGGCTGAAGTATTAGAGTGCATCCACAAATATGTTATCAATCATTTTTTACTTTTTAACAGAGCTAGAAAACCAAACTAGAGGCAAATATTATTTTAAAATGTTAGTTTAGTGAGTTTTCCAACAAGCTCTGAGTAACAGCGTGTTCTTCTGCCAAAAGAAAATTACCTCCAGAATAATGGGGTTTGAAGCAGAATGAATTAGCTGATTTAGAATCAATTTAATGCCTCCCTCATCAAGGGGGAGGAAAACCTAGCAGACAGTTCCAGTTAAATGCACTGTTGTCCTGGGTGAGGAGTTCTTTCCAAGGATCTGGTCACCTGCTCCAGTTTCTGTAAAGATTGAAGTTCTGGGCAAGTTGAACAGCCCTAGTTAAAATGTCTGATACCATACGTCAATGCACGTTCAAAGAAATAAGGTGTTTTACCTATATGAAAAATAAACAATGCAAGGTATAGTTATTTTCTGTACCTTTGGGATCCATGCAAGCAGGTTTATTTCTGGTTCGTGTGACTTTCATGATACTACTCAAAACAGTTCTAGATAGGACCTAATCCCTGTGTTTGAAAAATTGGAGAGGGTCCTAAACCTGCATATTGCTATCAAATCAAACTCTTCCTCCTGAGGTGGTTCTACTTTTATTAACTTTTAAGGGAACAAATTAACCTACTTTAGAAGAAGTACTCAGTCCTATGTATCCTGTAATTTTGTACTTCACAAGTTTTCTAAAGCCATTTTTTGTCCAGTTCTGCATACATATATGCTAATTATGCAGGCAAATGCATGTTCAGGTAAAAGAATTAGAAAGCGACTGACTCCTGTCTGGGAGCTCCCATATAGCAGAACTACCTGTTAACACTGCAGGAAGAAAATGTGTGCTTATGCAGAGGAGTTTAGCAATAGGTCTAACATCCACAAAGGCGCTCCATTTCATCATGAGGCTGTCACTGGTGCTTCCATCATTTGTGTCCACAGCACAGCTCTTTTCTTTTGATGATGTCTTTCAGTGCTTCTATCATGGTGTCTTGTTTCAGAGTACTTGTGGCACCTTAGAGACTAACAAATTTATTAGAGCATAAGCTTTCGTGGACTACAGCCCACTTCTTCGGATGCATATAGAGTGGAATAAATATTAAGGAGATATCATGGTGTCATTATTGCTCCTCTGTGTTAGTGTTGCCAGACTGAGTGCTGCCAGGGTAGTGGTCTTACGAGGTTAGTGCAAGCTGCAGAGAGAAGAATTGGGGAATCATATTTTTCACTTCAGTCTAACATTAAAACCTTTTAATGGAAGTGAGAGAGTGTCATGGATGTGCAGCTTTCCATAAATATTAAAAGGGATATCCTGGCTTAACTCTGAGCTGGTGCCTGATCTGCAAAATCCAGATTTTGACTCTGGTCTTTTACTCTTTCTTTTTCCTCTCTCCTCCCCCAAACCTGAAAATTTGGCAGTGTTGAGATTCAAGGTTTTGGTATTGCAGAGATCAGGGGTGGCCACAACATTCAGATTTGGTTTCAGATTCCGTTAACATCATCCTTTCCCTTTTAAAAAAAAAAAAAAAAAAAAAAAAAAAAAAGGGTTGGGTCTCTTATTTCAGGTTTCTAGTAGCGTAGACTTGGGAAACTATTGAAGGATAAGCAAAACCTAAATCTAGCTTTAAAACTAGCCCTTACAGTTGCTGTCTGGAAGTAAGTAGCTATTTCTGTAGCCTAAATAACACAAGTATTAAATGTAACATTCAATTCTCAAAAAAGTATACTTGGTAACATTTACTATTATTTACACTTCCCATGAAAAGTGGAATGTTAAATTTAAAATCTAAATTATTGGGAGAACAATGATACTATTAATTCCCCACCCCTCAGCAGTTGGTGACTAACATGGAGGATCAGGAGCTGGTCTGTGGAAGCAATGCTTACTCTATCATTTGGTGATCATTGTAAATTCCACGTGGCAGCAATCAGGAGTGCTAATTCAGTACCACTTTGAGATTATGTGCTACCAACTGCGTACCTACCAAATGTTCTTTTTTTAAGAATTTTTTCCAGCTTCAAAATTTAGTGTGTCTGGGTTTTAAACACTTTACTCAAGTGATGACTGCAGCCGTACATTTGTCACGTGATTGCGGACGGATGCTATGATATTCTGAGATTTAGACTAAAGACATCCAGACAGTTTTGTTCCTCTCCCACTCTTTTGCCTTGAAGTTTGAAAATATGAGAGGACAGCATTGTACTTGGCTGTATTGACTGTCCCACTTCTGAAATGGAATAGTGGTGTCTCTTATCAGGTGCTCTCCTCTACAGTCCCTAAACTTAAATCCGAGTGCTCAGTGTACACTGATCTTGTTAGTTCCTGGCCTTGCAACCCAACATTCAGGTCACAGATCTATGTGGGGGTCCACCACAGGTCAGCATTAGCCTTTTGGACTCACCTTGAGGGAGTAATTACAAGCTACACTCAATGAAATCTTTGACATAATCATAGCCTTAATTATGTTGTAGCAAGTGTTCTGCTGAAGCAAATGAGCTGACTTTTATTTATTATGATTTATTGTTATTAGGGCCCAATCTAAAGCCCCTTGCACTCAACGAGTCTTTCCTTGACTTCAGTGGCTTTGGACCAGGTCCTTATTGCTTAGGACTTCAGCAAGATAAAAGCTGTTTCTTTTTAATGAGAGAAGCAACAGGATAATTAAACTTCCTAATTGTCTCTTATCTTACATATTTTATTGCTATTGCTGATACACAAACCTTGTGCCTATGTAGTAAATCTCTTCTGGAGAATTGATAAGACTCCTAAAAATACCATGTGTACAATGTTAAAGCCCATTAAAAACTGGATCCTGCCATTGTCTAGGAGCCAACATACTACACAATGTTATACCAATAGATCCATTAAGGAAATGTTATGGTTGTATGGTTAGGCAGTCAAGTAAGGGAATGCCACAGTTAAGTTTGCAGGCATAGACTTAATTTTAGAAACTTGCACCTATGTGTTGTTATAGTTCTATTTACATAATCACATGCAACTTCCAAAATATTATATTGCACAATTCTCTTCTAATAAATAATTGTCATAGTTCCATTGCCTCAATATAAAAGAAATTCAATCAGAATAATTTTAGTTGGTATTTTCTAATGCCATGTGGAAACCCCTCTGCCCCCTAGTTAGAAAACAGTGCCTATATTACTGCTACAGTTGAAGGGTAGTAGAAATTCCAAATTAATTAAATAATTGCAGTTCTAGCTGGACATAACTTTGAATTCTACAATGGATAAATACGGAACTGTACTTTCATTTAATTCTTTTGATTGGCTAATTCGTCTCTTCTCCTGTAGTCAGAATAAATCTTTTTTGTTTTCTAGTTGGTAATCTGAACCCTTGGCATCTTTCTACAATTGTTACTCAATTTTACAACAACTTTCACTAAAAGAAATGTGCCACAAGTGGTGTCTGCTGGTTGTAACATGACAATTGGATAGGTTAAACAAGTAATAACCAAAAAATGACTTATGATTGCAGGGTTAAATATTGTCTACCTGACCTCTCTAAGATGTTGAAATCCCACTTAAATCTGTCAGTTAACTTATTCTTAATGTGTGTTTGGAGATAAAAAGACTCCATTCCAGCTTTTTTCCCCAGCCTCTGTCCTGCCTTTGACCTTTATGTGTTTTGAAAATTATCATAAACTGGCATTGTGTTCAAATTCAAAATGAGTATTAAAACTACTGTAGCTTATATTCTTTGTAGCATTTCTACTGATCGCCCTGAAGATAAAAATAATCTCTTTAGTTCCTCTATACAGTGTGCTGAGATTTTGTAATGGGATTGATGAATCATTTTTTATACTTGGTTCTCATTAATTCTGACTTGAGAAATATCAGCATACGTGGAGAAAGGTTTCACCGTTTACATCCTAGCTGAAAACAGATAGTACTGTCTCTTCTGCAGGAACATATTTATGGAAATCTTTCTTCAAGTTCTTAAATATTTGTAACTACAAGCTTCTGGTTTTGAAAGGGAGTATTAGAGCCGGCTGAAAAATGGAATTTCCATCCATTTCAGGGTTTTGGGGGAAAAATGTTGTCCTGACTGGGATAAAAAAAAATTAAAACAATGACCTTCTTTGTGGGACAAATTTGGAAAAATTCCATTGCAGGAGAACTGAAATGGAATTTTTTGGCTGGCTCCTAGCCCACCTGGAAAGTTCTTGTCAATTTCACTTTCTCCCTGGAGGCAGAAAGTGAAATTGATAAGAGTCTTCCAGGTGGAAGGGGGTAGCCATCATTTCAATTTTCCCAATAGAAAATCTTTTTTTGTGTGTGTGTGTGTGTGTGTGTGGCAAAATTGAAGTTTTCACATGAAAAATTTCAGCCTGAATTGGAACAAAAAGTTAAAATCTTGGAATTTTTTGTGAAATATTTTGATAAGATCAAAACTTCTTGTTTTGACTGTATTAGTTGAAACATTTTGACTTTTATATTATGACATAAAAGTCAAAATGATAAAGTTGAAATGAACTGTCTTGATAATTTCCCATTGAAAATTTTGATTAACTCAATATGTTCCCACTAAAAGTTTAATTTAACCCAATCAGCATTTTCTGACAGAAAACTGTTCTGTCAGAAAATGTTTGACCAACTCTACTTACTACTTTTAGAAACCATTCTGTTATGGTCAAAGAAATCGTCTTTATTTTAGCTTCTGCAGTAAGTGATTGGCTGATTGAATGAAACAGGGGTCTTTCACAACAGAGCAGATGGAAGAACCTTGTTAAATAAAGAATGTAATTCTCCTCTCTGATTTTACTGCACAAGCTGTACATCATGTCAAACACCTTCATGTTATTAGTATTACAGTAAAGCTTAGAGGCACCAAATAGATTGGGATCCCATTGTGCTAGACACTGTACAAATACACATAGTAATTGATAATCCATGCCCAGAACAGCCTGCAGTCTAAATAGACAAGACAGATAAACAGTGAGAGGGGAAACAGAGCTACAGAAAAGTCAGGTGACTTTCTCATGGCCACACAGCAGGTCAGTGGCTGACCTGGTGGTGATCTCCTGCATCCCAGCACAGTGCCCTATCCATTGGACCAAATCACCTCAGACTATAATATACAGTATACCCTCACTTTTTCTCTACATTCAGAGTACTATAGGGATATCGTGGGGAAAACTCAACAAAATTTAGAAGGGAATCTGTCAGAAAGTTCCATATTATTGTACTTGTTGCTTATTTTCCAACCTAAGTGAAGTTATTATCAAATAGTAAATTCTAACTGCCAAAGGCTGAACTAAAACTCTGGTTTTACTATGAGGAGGGGCCCTTATGTGTACTTTGAAGTAAACTATTCAATATCAGCAAACTCCATTTGCTGATTAGAATTATAACCCCTACATCTGATTAGTATTTTTAACCATTGGTATTTCAGATATACTGCAGGCTGTTGAACAGAATGTTCCTACAAGCTGTGCATCATGGTGTTGTTTTAAATCTACCCCCTTCCAGAGTGAAATTCATTGCATTTGCATTTCATCACGAAAAGTGACAAGAGACAGGATATAGTTTAAACATAATAAGGTAAGCTGGAGCCCTGTATAAATGCTGCTTTAACAAGTGCTGCAAGCAAAATGATAAAATTGAGGTGACTCATTTCCTAAGCTTTTTCTTTCTGGGTGATTTCACATCACACAGATGTTCTTTTGCTTTGCAATAGCAAATGAAAAACATTTTTTCTTCCTTCATTTTATGGTGGTGATAGTTTTTGTTTTTTGTTTAATTTTACAAGCAGACATTGAATTTGTTTTCATTTGCATTATGAGATACGCAGTCTCTTTTTGTTGAATATTCAGCCAGTAAAATGAACTCTATTTACTCAGTGGTGAGCAAAACAAAAGGAGAAAAATTGTCACTTTGTGGATTCCCTCCCCACCGCCTACTTTGCTTTTAAATGTAACAGTTAAAGCTGGGCAGTACTTAGATAATGAAACTAGAGTTTTGTTTGGTTTCAAGCTTCATTACAAAGGCAAAACTCACGCCAGGCTTAGTGTATTTCAGTGTGAAATCTATGACCTGGGCGTCTGGTTTGGCTGAGCTGCACTCTGCTGAGAAACTGGTGGTGGGGACATGCTCACAAAGGTGGCTTTATATCACCAGTGGGTCCCCACTGCCTCTGGGACTGTTAGGAGTTAGTTCAGTCCCTCAAGGCTGTTCTAATGTCCGTCAGCTATTAATGGCTCTGAAAGGATTGTTTCACCAGCCCTGGATCTTTGGAGCACAACAGCACTCCACATGTGCCTTGTCTTCCTAGTTGTGTCCCTGATGCTCCCCATGCCAGAGGCCATGGGTGGGATATCGCTGGTTCAGTACTACCTTTATGGGAGGGGAATTGCCAGCTGGCCAGTTACAGTGACTTTCCATTGCTTTTGAGCTGCTCAGGTGGCTCAATGGGACCAAGGATCTTGGTGCTGCTTGTCTAAGTTCTTAAAACACTGGGGTGTCTGGGCACCTCCCAGAATGATGAAGGGTGCACACACAGATATATCTACCTCCTTTTCCCTCCTGCACACGACTGCGTTTGTTTGTTTGGCTGGGTTGAAGAAGCGAAGACTGGATTTTGTCCTGAAAGAGCTGACGGTTCATGGTCGTCCTGCTGTCTCCTAGGATTGAGTTCCAGATTCGTGGCCGGTGATCTAGAAAACTCTGTCCTCTGTAGAGCTGCAGGGTTTCACTCTAACATTGATGGTTCCATTGTCGCTGTGATGGGGGTCATGAGCACAAGGGTGAGGTCATCCCTCAGGTATCTTGGGCCGCATCTGTGGAGGACACTGAAAGTGAGGGCTAAAACTTGGAATTTGACCAGTGTTAATTGGGGAGACCATGAAGAGAGCAGAGTGTTGCAGTGATGAGCTCTGAATGGCCTGTCTTAGCTGAGCAGATGGGCTGCTGTGGTGTGAACCAACTGTAGCTTCCTCCCCGCCTCCCAACACAGCTAGATAGGCAGAGCGAACACAGTAATCCAGTCTGGAGCTCCGGAATGCCTGGGTCACTGAGTACATCCACATAGCTGTTAAACACCTGCAGTTAACCTGGGTTAGCTAACTTGGGCTTGGGCACCTTGGGCTGCAGAACTAAAAACTGCCATTTGGGCTCAGGCTCCCCCTTTGCGGGGTCCTAGAGCTTAGGGTCTGGCTGGGGCCTGGACGGCTACATTGCAGTTTTGCATCTGAGCCCTGAGAGTCCGAGTCAGCTGACCAGGTCAGTCATGGGTATTTAATTGCTGTGTAGATGTTCCCTCAAGTTTCAGTCGGAAGTGGGTATGGCCTTTTTGCTGGCCATCGATGGAGAAGAGCGTTTCCATCTGGGGGGAATGGAATTACTTGTGTATCCAGAAGCTGAGGCATCTAGATGGGTGGCAAGGCTGTGAGAATTGTATTAATTTTCAGAGGCAGACATGCTCAGAGGAGGAGGCCGTTATAAAGTTGATGGCAATGTCAGCTCAAGTATTAGATTTCTCCCCCCACCCCTACCCCCACCCCCAAGTTCTTTGGATATTTTAGCTTGTTTAATTGGCATTCACTGTGCGTGTTCAGTGTCCCAAATACTAAAATTATTCATATCACAATAGATTCTGTAAATAGTGTCCTTTGGTTCCAAAGCAACTAGGAACCCTCCTCCATAATATTTAGTCACATATGTAGGTATTCTGAACACAGTAATACAGAACTGCTCCAGTTTACTACGGTTTATCTAAATTTTATTTTTTAAAATTGCACTGTCAAAATATATATACTCAATTCATACGCTAAACTGTACTGTGATGTTTTTTGGAGCTGGGTAGGGTTGAAGTCCTGCACTGGAACTGAACAGTTTGTTGTGTCTGTAGTGGGTTTTGTGTGTTTCTAGTGAAACCTTTGGAAGCATTAAAATAATAGCTCCAAATAAGCACATGGCAATACTGTAGAGGCTGCAGAGTCTAGCTGAGTGAACAAGTGGCTAGGAGTCAGGAACTGTGCTCAGTCTCAGCTCTGTCATTAATATGGGCCTTGGACAAGTCACTTAACCTTTGTGTTTACTTTTTCCAGCTGTAAAGTGGGATGCGTTAGAATTAATTGCCACTAACAGAGCACTCTAAATCTTCAAACATTATTACTATTGAAACTTTATTACATATATGTACATCCCTGTGCTGGAAATTAGGCACCGCTGTGGGGTTTTGGTTCTGATTATGGAAAGAGCAGTCATCTTGTAGGTAAATGGGAAGAGCTTTGCCAAGACCGTGTGAGAAAGTTGGCATTATTCCTGATCTAAAAGAACAGTTTCCAAGTTATGCTTATGTTGGCATGATGAATGTGATGCGAGACTTTCTTATTATTTTGAACTCAAACATACTGCTAGAATGTATAATACTTAACTACAGTAGGTGATACTCATTTAAGAAGTTGGAGGTTTCAGCATATCTTTATGGGCTTTTATTCATAGTAACGCAGTAATGTTAACATGAGTGAACTTTATTCTGTACTTTTAACAATTTCAAATAATGTTATTGCCAGTTATTGCCAGATGAGTGCATGGTATTTTCATTAATTTAGTAAAAATGTTGTCAGTCTGTATTTCTTCCACAAGCTGCATATAAAGGACTCAAAGCCCATGTCAGAGTCTCTTGAAAAGAAAGAAGTAGTAACTCTTAGTTTTATTATTTATATTATGGTAACACCTGGAGGCCCCAGTCAGGGATCTGTGTCCCATTAACCCAGTTGCTGTTTCAAGAAATTAATAATTCTCCTCTGACAGGTACTGTGCCACTTCACTTCAGAGTTCGCCAAATGGGCTCTTAAAGGAAGAAGCCACTTCTAGTTCCTTTGAAAACTCAGTGAGTTAGTACAACTAGTATTTCCTGGTACTTTGGTAGCTGAATGACGGCTGCTGGCAAACATTACCTGGGTGTGTGCATTGTGCAAATAGATTGTTGGGGGAAGTGAGGCTGGTTTTTCTAGTTCCTGTATATAGCATTCTGTACCTATAGCAGTATTCCACAGTTAGAACAGAAAAACAGGTGAGCCAGCCGCTACACTTTAAAAAAGGTAAGATTTACATGTGTTAAAGTTCTTAGTATGGTATATAACTTTAATGATTTTGCGGGCATTTATTAGAAATGACCGTGACAGTCCTTTCTTTCTCTTGTGTAGAATTGTATGTTGGCCTGGATTGTGAGAAAGAGGCAAAAGTCCTAAACAAATAGTTGTAGACATGGTGTGATTTTTGAGAGGTTAGCTAATTATGTTATCCTAGTTCTAGATTTTTTTGACTTCCCAGTGAGTGAGTCTGGAGTGTATACAGACTTGCTGTGTTTTAACTGGAGTCTAGAAAGTTAATTTCTGTATCGGTGCCCTTGGTACTGTAGTGTCAAAGCCAGCATGTTACGTTATTGGTGTTAGGAATTACATCAAAATGTAGAAAAGTTCAAGAATGGGCTCTAGTTCTTTCTTGATAGATCGAAGAGGAATGAAAGAGCCCCTCAAGCTCTGTCTGCATAGCTCAGGCTTAGTGTACCCTAGAAAAGGTTTGCCTGGTATAGCTATATCAGCAAACCCCTCCTAGTGGAGATGCAGCTTATACTGGCAAAAGAGTGACTTTACTTGTATAGCTTATACCATTTCCACAAATGCAGTGAGTTTGCTGTTAACTGCATCTACACAAGGGCTTTTGCCGGTATAGAAATGTAAGATATCACACCCCTAACCAACGTTACTGTCCAGGCAACATTTGCAGTGTAGGTCTGGCCTCAGTGAAAGTGAAGGCGTGCTGCCTTAGTTTTGACACCCAAGTTCCAGTACTGCCATGTTAGTGTGCATACCAAAAACATAGTCAGTGATGCTGTATCATAAAGTCATTGAATACGCACAGACTTCTAAGTAAATAATCACAATGGTTTAGAAGCAGGAAGGATATCTTATAACAAGAGCTGTTTGATAGTGGTGACAGTGAGAGAGTTCATCAGGACTACATTTTCATCCTGCTCCCCCTTCATATATTCCCCTAGAATCCAGAGGGTCTCTACCCAAGAAACATGGGAGATTTTAGGTGAGGGAGTTCTGGAATGCAAATGAGATTCCTGATTAATTTTGTATATAAGCACATGTGCAGTTGTATTTGTAAATATTGGTGGCTCCTCTGGTGGCTAAGAACTTGTCTGAGGCTGTATCTTTACTGCATGCAAATCATGGGGTAAATTAATCCATGTAACCCACGATAATGCAACCACATCATTGTGCTGTCATTCCCCACATATCCGTTGCATTTCGCCATGACAAGGAATACAGCTCTCTGGGCAGGTATCCCAGGATTCATAGCACTACAATTCACTGTGCTGCTCTGTACTCACATTTGCAGGGTGTTGTGGGACAACTTGTCTGTTCTCTCTGGGGATTGTGGAAGGAAAGGGTCTAGGTCCACAAAATTCCATTCCTGGAATGGCCCGTGGTGGTGTGTTATGTGCTAAAAGGTAGGTTTGGATCATGCTAATCCTAATAACAGGGACCAACAGCTGCTGCTTTTTATGGAGGCAATGTTTTGTTTTGTGCAAGACCTGATGCCTCCCATTGCATTGTAGTCAACTTTCAGGTCTGAATCTGACATCCAATCATTCCTTCCAAAAAACAAACAAACAAACAAAATTGTTGCACTGATTACGGAATTCTCCAGCACTCAGTAAAACCCACATCTCTTAATTTGCCTTTAATAATAAATTGGGTCTGGCTATGACTGAAGAGGCAGCTGACTTCCAAGTGCAAAATACTCATCCTGAGGTGACCACCCAGAGTGTGAAATTGAACAGGAATCATATACTAGGCAGTACTGCCTTAATATCCCTACTTTCAGCTGGGGTCTTAGCCGCAGTAACGCTTGGCTGTTCCTTACCTTCTTCAGTAAGGGAAGGCATTTGTCTCACCTCTGTGGGGATTTGGGTAGGCTTCATCCTGCTTCCCACTGCAGAATCTTCTGCATGAAGCAGCCACTCTTGTTTAAACTTGCCTCTCTGAAGATGGAAGCTAACAATGGGGGTAATCACCACACCACATACCCCGTCCTTCCAGGGGGTGCTCTCAATGGCCCTTGGACTGTCCCTGCCTTCTCTCTGTCTCTCTGAGTTGGCTCAGAGATGATTGAGCTGTAACATTCTGCCTGCTGGGGAGAGCTAGGCTTTGTTTGCTGCTGCCCACACTAATGCGTAGCCCACAGGAGGCCAATGGAGTTGCTTGCCTACTCCTAATTTTTGGACACGGGGACCTGGGAAATCCCAGATCAGTGGGTATGTTTGAGTGAGCAAGGGTGCTAAAAATAGAAGTGGAGTTGTGGCAGCACATGTGATGGGAGGGGCTATCCACCTAAGTATGTACCTAGCATTTCAAACGGGATTGTACTTGGGCTGACGAGCCCCTCCTGCTGCTCGCACTTTTGTGCCTACACTTCTATTTTTAGTGTGCTAGCTCGAGCAGAGTTAGTGAGGATATGTCGCCTTGAGTTGAAAACTACAAATCCAGCTCCAATGTAGACATACCCTGGGACTGTCCCTGCTTCTTCCTCATTCTGTTTCCTATCCCTCAAAACTCTGTCCTGGGGGGAGAACCTCAAAAGTCTCTGGTGGTGGTGGGTAGGGGCAATAGCACATCCAGCTATCCTTCCCCACTAGGAGCTATTCATCATCCACTTCTGGTCAAGGAGCTTATGGGGAAGGGATTGGAGGACCATTATGTCTTGATTATTGTGACTGCCCATGGTTGCACACCTTCACTCCAGTAGCATATCCTTCTCTACTGAGTACTGGCTTTTTAAACTCTCATCTGCATGGGTCAAGTTTCTCCTTTTGTGGGGAGTGGGCCACTGCTCCCCCCATGCAATCTCTGTGGACACATGCCAACATAAAGAATGCAGCATATGTTGTCATGTATGCATGCAAATATTTGTGTGGCTGTGCAAGACATTTCATTTACAAAACCTTACACTGAAACCTATTTTTCTAACTACAGCCTTACAGTGGAAGGGTCCATACTCCAGAAATTACCTTTCAGCACAGCAGAGGTGTGGCTAACAGGGAGTATGTATTAATAGCTAAAGTGAGCTGCTGTTTTACTCCTCCCCTCTAAAAAAACAAAAACAAATTGAAAGGCCTGCCAATTTCTAGTTTGCCATTCTGCCACTCTGCTGGTTCCACCTTCTTTCCTAGTGCCTCAAAAATCCCCAGGTAGATAGACACAGCTCTCTTTGGTCCATGAAATGGAGGCTCTGGCCCAAAGAAAAGGTAAAATAAAACCAAGCCCAATCTGTGGGGGACTTCACATCCCTCCTTGTATCCTAATTTGTCATCTAGAAAACGTCATCCTCTGGCTGGCTTTGTGTGAAATCTCTATTCCACTTGAGATGAAGATAACTGCAAGATACCCAGCCATGGGGCTGCCTAATAAAAGCTCAACAAACATTTTAAGAGAATCTTAGAGTTGCTTAGATCAGTGGTTCTCAAAGCGAGTCCGCCGCTTGTTCAGGGAAAGCCCCTGGCGGGCCGGGTTGGTTTGTTTACCTGCCGTGTCCGCAGGTTCGGCCGATCGCGGCTCCCACTGGCTGTGGTTTGCTGCTCCAGGCCAATGGGGGCTGCGGAAAGTGGCGGGCAGCACATCCCTCAGCTCACGCTGCTAGTCTCACCCAATAGCAGGTTCGCTCACTAGGACATACTCCGACTCTTTGTCCAATTTCAGGGACATCAATTATCATCAATAGCCATACACTGGAGTGTAAAGTGCTTCCTTAGTGGTTGCAGCACAGGAGGAGAGACAGAGCTGCTACTTCCACCTTGTGCCTGGTGGAGGAGTGAAGGAGGGTGTGGACTGGGTGGAGCCTAGGTTCATTGCTTCCCCTCTGCCCCACATTTGCCTCCACCCCTCAAAGTGCTTGTCAGCATTGCTGCACCAGCAAGCTGGGTGACTGGACTATGGCCGGGGTAAGCCTGGTACGGGTTACTTCCCCCAACCCCCAGGAGAAGCAAGGGAGACCAAGAGGGCAGATCGTGACTGAGCTGCTCCAGGGCAGCACTACTTCCTGTTGCTCCATACTCAGGATAGATCATTTAGCTGCAATCTAACCCTAAGTTTGCCAACAGATGTGTTTATCTAAAACATTATTAGAACACTGTAGTTGTAGCCAAACCCAAGCTTTTGTAAGTGAGCAGAATCTGAGTTTAAAAACCAGGACATTAAAAGTTTGTGATTCAATAAACCTAAATATAAAAGTCATAAAAGACTGATAATGTTAATTGCAGAATTTAACTGTGCTCACTTATTCTTCCCTTTGTGGCGGGAGAAGTCACTAGCTTGAATCTGATTTCTTCTTTTAAATTTCCTTTTATTTTAATTCTTGTTCCATTTGAACTCTCTCTCTCTTCTCCCAAACATTTACTACTGCTTTGTATCTTGGGCAAATGTATGTTTTCCAGACCACTGGTGACAATACTAAATGAAACAATCCTCAACCCTGGCTCTTGCAGGACCTATCAAACCCAGACTAGACTCAATGGCAGTTAGTTACTCCTTACTCGGCCTCCAATCATAGAATATCAGGGTTGGAAGGAACCTCAGGAAGTCATCTAGTCCAACCCCCTGCTCAAAATGGGACCAATCCCCAGACAGATTTTTTTACCCTGGTTTCCTAAATGGCCTCCTCAAGGATTGAGCTCACAACCCTGTGTTTAGCAGGCCAGTGCTCAAACCACTGAGCTATCCCTCCCCCAATGTGTTAAGGCCTTGAAGTAGACTTCCAACTTAAAGCACATGAGTAGTTGCAGTGAGGCTAATGGGAATATTCGTGTGCTTAAAGTTAGGTATGTGCTTACATACCTCGCTGAACTGAGACCTTGATGTCCATCAGTAAATTGGTATGGTCAGAGTTCCTACTGTTTAGAAAAATGATCTGGCTGCTGAATCCAATGGTTCCAATTGTGGAACTGTCCAAGACTTTGTAAATCAAATTAAATACTGTCACTATCCCAGGAGCAACCCGGGAACCAGATTGTGACAGGGTCACAAGAAACTTCCCAGTTTCCCTGTTCCCACTTGGGATTCGGGGGATAGAACCTTATCTTGTCCAGATAACGCCTTCCACTGAAGCTGGTGGCAAGGAAACCAGGAAGCAGACTTTGACTCTGCCTAGCACAGAATATTTCTTCTGGCATAGCTGCACTGATATGTGTGTTGCGGGTTCTGCCCACACACCAGAGTGGGGTTAGGAATAGAGGTCCCGAGGAGGTTGCTGTTCCCCTCCTCCTTCCCCTGCAATGAGGGCTATTGGCACAGGTGGTATTTATTTTGTTTTGTTTATTTTATTATTTGTATTTCTTTAGTGCCTGGTCTTGGTCCATGTCCATGACCAGGGCTTCTAGGTAGCCTTGCATCCCCTTATTCCCCTGTGTTGCAGCATTAATCAGCCCATAATCTTGGCCGTAGGTAAGAAGGAAAGAGAATAGTGTTTTATAAAAGTTGTTTAACAATTTTTGTATAGGGTAGAATATTTTGTAAATATAAAACCAGAGCAAAACAGTAACTTTAGGTGACGCGTACATCAATAGGAACCAAATCCTGCAGTCATTACTCAGGTAAAGCCACTGTTGAAATCAGGGAGATTTTTTTCATGAGTAAGGACTGAAGGATTTGTCCCTAGACTATTTCTGTAAAAGATTCAAAAACAGTTTTCAAATAGAGTGAAACTTTTACGGCTGTGTAATGGGAGAACTATGTGGCACTGAACAGTTAACCAATGGTAGGTTTTACACAAGAATAGACTTTAACTACAAATACCTTTTAAATCTGGATAATGTACCTGTTAATTGTGCTCAGCTGCCCACTTGGTAAATATTATAATATTCCAGAAGATGTTCCGGAACACAAGCTAAATCAGTTTCAATAGACTTCACAAACAAAGCTGTAATGGTTTCTGTGCAGGATACAGATGGCATTAACCCACTAGTTTACAGTGCAGATAGGCAGATATGAACACAGGAATTGTCATACCAGGGGTCCATCCAGTTCACTCTCCTGTTTCTGAAAGTAACCATCAGTGGACACTTCTGAGAGAGGAGTAAGCAACTACAAAATGGATAACCTGCCCATGGGAGTAGAACCTGACCTGTCAATTGGTAGTGGGCATGAGTTACCCTTTCCAGTGTAATCATGTTTGTTCTCATTATCCACATTAATGCCTAATTTTTCTCTGAATCCTATCTTCGGTGATATCTAGTATTAGTATATTAAAACATGATTCTGGGATGTATTAACAGGTGTGTTGTGAGCAAGACACGAGAAGTAGTTCTTCC